>NC_064846.1:80118065-80418365 GCF_024166365.1 Elephas maximus indicus | reverse complement strand
CGGGATTCCTCTAGTCTCAGTCAGACCATTAAGTATGGTCTTTTTATGTGAATTTGGGGTCTGCATCCCACTGATCTCCTGCTCCCTCAGGGGTTCTCTGTTGTGCTCCCTGTCAGGGCAGTCCTCGATTGTGGCCAGGCACCAACTAGTTCTTCTGGTCTCAGAATGATGTAGGTCTCTGGTTCATGTGGCCCTTTCTGTCTCTTGGGCTCTTAGTTGTCATGCGACCTTGGTGTTCTTCATTCTCCTTTGATCCAGGTGGGTTGAGACCAATTTATGCATCTTAGATGGCCACTTGTTAGCATTTAAGGCCCCAGACGCCACATTTCAAAGTGGGATGCAGAATGTTTTCATAATAGAATTATTTTGCCAATTGACTTAGAAGTCCCCTTAAACCATGGTCCCCAAACCCCCGCCCTTGCTCCACTGACCTTTGAAGCATTCATTTTATCCCGGAAACTTCTTTCGTTTTGGTCCAGTCCAGTTGAGCTGACCTTCCATGTATTGAGTATTGTCCTTCCCTTCACCTAAAGCAGTTCTTATCTACTAATTAATCAGTAAAAAACCCTCTCCCACCCTCCTTCCCTCCCCCACCTCGTAACCACAAAAGTGTGTGTTCTTCTCAGTTTATACTATTTCTCAAGATCTTATAATAGTGGTCTTATACAATATTTGTCCTTTTGCCTCTGACTAATTTCGCTCAGCATAATGCCTTCCAGGTTCCTCCATGTTATGAAATGTTTCACAGATTCGTCACTGTTCTTTAGCGATGCGTAGTATTCCATTGTGTGAATATACCACAATTTATTTAACCGTTCATCCATTGATGGACACCTTGGTTGCTTCCAGCTTTTTGCTATTGTAAACAGAGCTGCAATAAACATGGGTGTCCATATATCTGTTTGTGTGAAGGCTCTTGTATCTCTAGGGTATATTCTGAGGAGTGGGATTTCTGAGTTGTATGGTAGTTCTATTTCTAACTGTTTAAGATATCGCCAGATAAATTTCCAAAGTGGTTGTACCATTTTCCATTTCATTTTTGATGATTTCCAATTTTCCTAGATTCATACTTCATATATTTCAGGTTCCAATTATTAATGGATGTTTGCAGCTGTTTCTTCTCATTTTGAGTTATGCCACATCAGTAATGAAGGTCCCGAAAGCTTTACTCCATCCATGTCATTAAGGTTGACTCTACTTTGAGGAGGCAGCTCTTCCCCAGTCATCTTTTGAGCGCCTTCCAACCTGGGGGGCTCATCTTCCAGCATGATATCAGACAATGTTCCGCTGCTATTCATAAGGTTTTCACTGGCTGATGCTTTTCAGAAGTAGACTTCCGGGTCCTTCTTCCTAGTGTGTCTTAGTCTGGAAGCTCAGCTGAAACCTGTCCTCCATGGGTGACCCTGCTGGTATCTGAATACCGGTGGCATAGCTTCCAGCATCACAGCAACACACAAGCCCCCACAGCATGACAAACTGACAGACACGTGGGGGTTGTTAGCTCTAGCATATTTGTACTTATGAAAAACAAAAACATAGAAGTGTAGTGCTTTAAAATATTTACAATTAGCGAACCCTGAAACATTGAAGAATTTGATTATGATAGCTGTGAAAACATTAATAGGAGAGACAAAACACATTCACCGAATTTGGTTTAAATACAGAGTAAGAACAAAAGGCCTGAAAGCTAAACAGGATGTATCCTTACATGAGTCACGGAATATTTTAGTTTCAGTAGCTACAAAATCAAACAGGTTCAGAACTTTCTTGCCTTCCCCAGCATTGGTCCTTGTAACCACACCATCCTCAGTACAGGCAGATGAGGCAAAGAGAGAGTCAGGACACAGGCACATTGAGCAACCCATGGGCAGTGTGGTCCTCCTACCTGTTTTAACTAAATATTTTAAGCTACCCAAATTCTTTCTCCCTTTTTTATCACTGTACTTTAAAGTTGATTTAATAAACTAAGTGATTTGAGCTTCTTAAAACAAAATCAGAGTCATACCAAGAGGAGTTAATATTGTGCATCTAGTGCATGAACTAATGGCACAGAATGAATAGGGAGGAAATTGCTGAGTAACAATTTTTAGCTACTGTTGGTGCTGCAGGAAACCCTGGTGGCATAGTGGTTAAGTGCTACGGCTGCTAACCAAGAGGTTGGCAGTTTGAATCCACCAGGCGCTCCTTGGAAACTCTATGGTGCAGATATACTCTGTCCTATAGGGTCACTATGAGTCAGAACTGACTCGACGGCAGTGGGTTTGGTTTTTTGGGGTTGATGCTGCATAAGTCCTTCTCTAAAATTTATTTTCAGAACAACATAAATTATATGAGAATATGTTTATGTGCTAGGCCAATACCCTGAAAGCACGATTATTTAGGCCAATATTGTTTAATTGCTACAAAAACCTTAGTCTTCAAAGGTATTAGCAAGAGATTAGATCAATGAGTGATACGCATGGTAATGATCAGCTAGCTTCGAGACCTGTATTTGTAATTAGGATAAGTCATCTCTCTGGAGATGGTTACCTTCCTTCCCTCTGACTTAACCTGTGCAAACCAAGAACAAAGTAAAAAATTGCTATTCTCATATGCCATCCTTAATCATAAAACTTTAATAAAGAAAGTAAATTTGAAGAGATTTCCAGCATGAACTGTGCTCATGGAATCTTAAAGGACAATCTTTGATTTCCTGAAAGGTTACAAGCAGAATTATGTTAGCAGAAGCTCTGCAATGACCCCTTTAAGCAAACGGAGAGGCTACTTTAATGTCTTCCCATCATTTCATAGAAGAAGGGAACTAAGATATTCCTACTAAGACACCATATGAACCACAAACTGTAACAATCTAAAATTAAAGAAATGGTCCACTCATCTAGATAAATGTCTCAGCCCAGAAGATTCATAGCAGTAAAGATAACACTCCTATCACTGGGGTCATGAGAGAGCTGCAAAAATTTTAAAAGCAGTAGTAAAGGTGGACCCAACGTGGCGCTACATGCATACACACATGTATATCCTGTTGAATCTATGTATTCATAAATGGATAATTAACTTGGATTTTAAAAATGTGAGAGTGAAAGTGCAAGTAAAATGAACAGAAACTTGGCTATTTATGTCTATGCCTGAACAAAAACTAATTGAACAGAATTTATTTTTTAAGCTGAATTTAGGTGTTAAACAACCGGGATCTTTTTTTTTACCTATTAACAAATAGCTGTTTAATTTTAAAATGTTTTTTTAATGGTTTTGGGATGTGCAGAGCAAATCTAATATATATGAGCATTAATATAAGTTAAAATATTATTTTTGTCAAATATGAAATACTTGTAATAGAGAAATAAAGTTAAATGGTGTAGGTATTTACCTCAGTTTTAGTCATATGGAGGAATGGCAAATCATTTTGTAATAAATTATATAAAAATATAAAAAAATAATTGGTATGAAAATTAAACATCAATTTATTGTATTTCTTAAAAGTTGTATTTTAATCTGTTGTATTATACATGTAGTGACCCTATATCTCATAGCGACCCTATAGGACAGAGTAGAACTGCCCCATAGAGTTTCCAAGGAGCGCCTGGCAGATTCGAACTGCTGACCCTTTGGTTAGCAGCTGTAGCACTTAACCACTACGCCACCAGGGTTTCTATAGGGTAGCTATAGGGTCGCTATGAGTCAGAATCGAGTTGACAACACTGGGTTTGGTTTAGGTTTATGATACACATTTACAGAAATCAAATTTAACATATTTCAAAATTCACCCAGAACTACAGAAAACATAAATACTTACCATCTAAAAGCGTTTGTTAATTGCCTCATGTACATAAACCATTGCATTCAGCATTAATAATGTTAAGGTGAATGGGAGAGTTCCCATCTTCAAAGTGCTCTGAATAGATAAGCCGGACACATCAAAATGTAACTAGGAGTTACTAGGTAAGAGATTTGGGCAAAATGCCACTGTTGCAGAAATAATAGAGTTCTAGGGAAATGTCTGAAAGTATCCAGTAAGAATTGAGTAACAAGTATTGATGGAGAGCATTTGTCCCTTTTCCCCTCTACTGCTACACCCTTCTGGGAGACCACTGACGAGTGATACTTAGAAAAACTCAATAACGCTTATTGAAGAAGAGCAAATAAAGTGAAGAAATAGGAAAAACTACCCAGGAATAATGGAGAGATGGCTATATTTTTAAACTAAAAGCTTGGGGACTTTTATTGGGAAGTTAACAGTTGCGTTATAATTTTTTCTAGCCTATCCCTAGTATTTTTATTAGTTCACAAAAATTGTAAAATAATGAAATTTAAGTTTTATTAAGTTAAATACTCATAATGCCATGTAGTAATATAGGAGTCATAATTTACTAAATGATATGGAGATGGTTAGAAAGGTGTAGTTAACAAGCACAGGGTAGAGAAGTTTTCCTATTCCACAATATTTTGTTCAATATCTTGCATTCCTAATAGATCTATAAGTTGAAATAAATTGATCCAAGATGTGTCTTAGATTAAAAAAAAAAAACAAAACAGTGATATTTGTCAGTGTGTTTTCAGAAGAGAAGAACCTTAGAAGTTTCCATAAACATTAATAATCAGTGACCCAAAGGCAATGGATGTTTTAAGAGTTTAAAATAGGCCATAATTTTACATTTGAACCCAAAGGGAGTGATGAATAATACTGTGATCACTTTATCTATTAAAGCCTTAAATTGAATGCCTTGCTGGCCAAAATCTAGAATAAAATAGATATGGTTCCTTCTTAAAAATGTATAAGATTCATCTAAGCTTGTCAGAAGAAGTAATAAAGGCAAAGACAAAAATTTGATTACATTACATTTTAAACTTTTATGTCAAAATAAAGCATAATATAAATGGAAAAACAAATTGAGAAAAAGTGTTATAGAAACAAAAAAAGATTAATATCCTTATTATATAAAGTGTTCATAGAATAAATTTCACCAACAGTACGAGTCCTTTAGAAAAATGAACAAAATGGTTTGGACCATTCACGAAAGAGGAAAAATAATTTGTTAACAAACATATGCAGACAACATTCACACATGGTGTTATATCTTCAATTAGAATATTAAGGAACAAAAGCCTAAACTTATAGGCATAGGTACTTCATTCACTTTTGATAAGACATAAGGCCATAGAATGACAAGAGCCATATTTTTCCTGTGTGCCCATGCTGAGTAAAAAAATATTGACATTTGAAAAATGGAGAAACCTAATAGTTCTGCAGAAATGTAAAATCTGATTAATAATTCAGTTATTGTTAAATCATTATATTTCACCCCTTTCATACTGAGTATGACATTTCATTTAAAAACAAGAGAGCTCTTAATCCTCTAATAAACAAACACAGAACATTCTCAGACTACCCATTGCCATCAAGTTGATTCTGACTCATAGTGACCCTATAGGACAGAGTAGAACTGCCCCACAGGGTTTCCAAGGAGCAGCTGGTGGGTTTGAACTGCCCACCTTTTGGTTAGCAATCGTGCTCTTAGCCACTACGCCACCAGGGGTCCATATACACATACGTAGCAGTGCCTTAGTCAAGATATAAAACATTCTCATCACCCCAGAATGTTCTCTAATGACCTCATTCAGTTGATTCCATACCAACAGTGGCAACCACTATTCTGATTTCTATAATCACGTATTAGTTTAGCCTGTTCTAAAACTTCATACAAATAGAATCGTTTTTGGGTCTAGCTTCTTTCATTTAGCACAAGGTTTTGGTCAGCAGCCATAGCTCTTATCCACTACACCAACAGGGCTTCCATTCTAGTGAACTGCAAAATCAGTATCCTAATTCAGTCAGTCACTAATACATTACCTTTGGCGTGTCACTTAAGCTCTCTGGACTTATCTACAAAAATCTGCTGTCATTCTCATCATTGTCCCTTCATATGTAACATGTCCTTTTTTCCTCTGGGTATTTTTAAGATTTTTCTCTTTTTCACTGGTTTTAAGCAATTCCATCATGATGTGCTATAATGTAATTTTCTTCATTTTATTATGGGGATTATGCTAGAAATTTGCAGGGACCTGATTGGATAGAAAACTGAATTCTCTGCTTTCTGTTCTTTTTTCTCTAGTGCTTTTCAAGCTTCCCATGCAAGAATCAAGAGTTTCTACTTTGCTGCTGGATGCTCAGATGAAATGAATTAGTAAGTAATTTCTATTCATATACTGATTCAATATATATTTGTTGAGCCTCTACTATGTTTTAGGTACCATACTAGGTTCAGGGAGTACAATGGAATTTTTTTTTTAAGTCAAATGATGTGATCCCCATCCTAATAGAGCTTAGTGGAGAGCTATATTAACTGACCATCACCTGTCTGTCAGTTTGTCATAATATGTTGGTTTACATGTTGCTATGATGCTGGAAGCTATGCCACCAGTATTTCAAATACCAGTATGGTCACCCATGGTAGACAGGTTTCTGTGGAGCTTCCAGAATAAGACAGACCAAGAAGAAAGGCCTGGTGATCTACTTTGAAAATTAGCCAGTGAAAACCCTATGGATCACAAAAGAACATTGTCTGATATAGTGCTTGAAGATGAGACTCCTAGGTTGGCAGGCACCTAAAATACACAGCGGCCACAACAATGGACTCAAGGGACCGGGCAACAATTTGTTTTGTTGTACATGGAATGGCCATGAGTAGGGGCCAACTTTAGGGCAACTAACAGCAACAATAATATTAGCTGAAATGAGGCCAATATGCTGGAACATAGAGAGGAAAGGGGTAGCATAACACAAGATGAGGCTATAGAGGTGGGTATCAGCCAAATTTTGCAGGCCTTATAACCCATCAGTTAAGGAATTTAGTCTATATCAAGAGACAAGGGAAGCAACTAAAATCTTTCCAGAAAGAGGTAATTTGGTCAGATAGAGAAGAGATTGAAGGAGGGTGCAAAGTATATGTGAGGAGACAGGGAAAGGCTAGTTTTCTAGTTTAGAATAAAATGGTTGGAATGAAAATGAAAACAAGTGGATGTATGCAAAATATCTTTAGGAGGAAAACCCATCAAAACTTGACTATAGCGATTGAGGGAGAGGAAAGTGTCAAGGGTGACTCCTAGTTCTCTGGCTTGTATAACAAGATGGATTTCATTGTAATTATCAGTGAGATTGGGAACATTGGAAGAGGACCAGGTTTCTCTGACAAGATTGCGAGTTTGGTCTTTGGAAATACAGACTTTGGGGTACCTTGAGACATCCTATAGATTTCAGATAGGCAGGACCTCTAAGTATGGAGCTGAGGCTGGAGATATAATTTATGAGTCATCTGCATTTATATGGTATCTGAAGATGTAGGCATAGGCGAGAACACCTAGGACTGTAGTTCTCAAACTTGAGCTTGCATCAGAATCACCTGGAAGGCTTGTTAAAACACACATTACTGGGCCCCACCCCCAAAGTTTTTGATTCAATAGGTCTGGTATACGCACCCACCCACTGCCATTGAGTCGATTCCGACTCATAGCGACCCTATAGGACAGAGTAGAACCACCCCGTAGAGTTTCCAAGGAGCGCCTGGCAGATTCTAACTGCCGACCTCTCGGTTAAGAGCCGTAGCACTTAACCACTACACCACCAAGGTTTCCAGGTCTGGTATAGGGGCTGAGAATTAACATATCTAACAAGCTCTGAGTCAGATTTGACTGAGGACACACAAAAACAACAACAATTAGAAGCTCCTAGGTGATGCTGATGCTGGTGGTCCCAGGACTCTTTGAGAACCACTTGCCTAAGAAAAGAATATAAAAGTGAGAAGAGCCTAGAATCAAACCCTAAAGTATTCCAAATTGTAATGACTGCATAGAGCCTGCAAAGGGGACAGAGAGTTCAGAAAGGTAAGAAGAATTACAACAAAATCGTAGCATAATTATTTAAAATCTTGCCAGGATTCTGTAGCAGAGATGTATAAGCACAGCAGGTATATAAAAATCTGCCCCTAAGGAAGGAAAGATATCACACTTTTTAAGTCAGGGGTTGTTTTTACAGCTACAAGTTATTTTGTACATTAAGGCTTTGGCTGGAGAGGTGGATAAAAACCAAACCAAACCCATTGCCGTCGAGTCAATTCCAACTCATAGGACCATATAGGACAGAGCAGAACTGTCTCATAGGGTTTCCAAGGAGTGGCTGGTGGATTAGAACTGCTAACCTTCTTGGTTAGCAGCCACGCTCTTAACCACTGCACCACCAGGGTTCCGTAGAGGTGGTAGCATGTGTAAATATCTGTAGATATAAGCCTAAGTGCCTATCTCCCATAACTTAAAATTTTCTTGTCTAAAATGTGCCTTATTTTTAAGGGCTAAACACTTTCAATAGGACCATATGATGATTACTGTGCACCTCAATGTGAAATTAAAACCCAGAATAACGTTAGACACCTGACAGAGTGAATCTACTCAGCATTCATTAAAATCACTATGTTTTCACTGACTTTTAAGCCTATAGAATGAACAAGAAGGTAGCCCATATGCTAGTTGCCCTGTGTTGTTGGAAAGCATTGGGGTATAGTTGAAACTAACTGGCTTTATTAAAGCAGATATTGGGCTGCTTTTGGCAGGCTAACATTGCTTTGCATAGTGAATGAACACATTTTGTTTGATTAGTTCATACATTGTGTTAGTCATCTAGTGCTGCTATAACAGAAATACCACAGGTGGATGGCTTTAACAAAGAGAAATTTATTTCTTCACAGTAAAGTAGGCTAAAAGTCCAAATTCAGGTGTCAGCTCCAAGGGAAAGCTTTCTCTCTCTGTCGGTCTTCTCATCAATCTTCCCCTGGAGCAGGAACTTCTTTGTGCCGGAACCCCAGATCCAAAGGACACGCTCTGCTCCTGGCACTGCTTTCTTAGTGGTATGAGGTTTCCCTGTCTCTCTACTTGCTTCTATCTTTTACATCTCCAGAGATTGCCTCAAGACACAATCTAATCCTTTACTTTGAGTCCGGCCTCTCTAACACAACCGCTGCCCATCCCGCCTCATTAACATCATAGAGACAGGATTTACAAAATATAGGAAAATCACACAATACTGAGAGTTATGGCCCAGCAGAATTGATACACATATTTTGGAGGGACATAATTCAATCTATGACAGTATATGGCGGGTTGCATCCTATCATCATACTTATTCGATCTGTATGCTGAGCAAATAATCCAAGAAGCTGGGCTATATAAAGAAGAATCGGGATTGGAGAAGACTCATTAACAACTTATGATATGCAGATGATACAACCTTGCTTGCTGAAAGTGAAGAGAATTTGAAGTACTCACTGATGAATATCAAAGACTATGTCCTTCAGTACGAACTGCACCTCAACATAAAGCAAAAATCCCCACAATTGGACCAATAAACAACATCATGATAAATGGAGAAAATGTTGAAATTGTCAAGGACTTCATTTTACTTGGATCCCTAATCAATGCCCAAGGAAGCAGCTGTCAAGAAATCAAATGACATATTGCATTGGGCAAATTTCCTGTAAAAGACCTCTTTAAAGTGTTAAAGAGCAAAGATGTCCTTTTGAGGGCTGAGGTGCACCTGACCCAAGCCTTTGTATTTTTTAATCGTCTCATATGCATGTGAAAGCTGAAAAAGACCAAAGAAGAATTGATGCCGTTGAATTATGGTGTTGGTGAAGAATATTGAATATACCATGGACTGCCAAAAGACCAAACAAATCTGTCTTGGAAGAAGTACAACCAGAATGCTCCTTGGATGCAAGTATGGCAAGACTTCGTCTCGCATACTTTGGGCATGTTATCAGGAGGGACCAGTCCCTGTAGAAGAACATCACGCTTGGTAAATTAGAGGGTCAGCAAAAAAGAGGAAGACCCTCAATGATATGGTTTGACACAGTGGCTGCAACAATGGGCTCAAGCATAAGAACGATTGTGAGAATGCCGCAGGACCAAGCAGCATTTTGTTCTGCTATATGTAAGACCAGCATAAGTCAGAACCGACGACTTGACAGCACCTAACAACAGCAACAAAAAGACATTGAATATGCTGATGTGGAAACAACCAATATGTTCTACTGTCAAGAATTGAACCAGAAACATTGGCTAGCATCTGGAAGACAATTAAGATTAAAGATAAAGTATTGTTCTATATAAGGCAAAATATATGAATATGTTTCTAAGCTAAAGGAAGGAACCATAAAAAAAAAGATTAAAGATACAACGATAGATGAAATGGCAAATGAAACAAGGTGAGGCAAGAAAGGGTGACATCAAGAATTCAGTCTTAAAGAAATACAGGAAAGGAAACAAATAACTCGAATACGAAACGAGATGGGCCACATCACAACAGACCCAACTGAAATTAAAAGAATCATATCAGATTATTACGAAAAATTGTACTCTAACAAATTTGCAAACCTAGAAGAAATGGATGAATTCCTGAAAAAACACTACCTACCTAAACTAACACAATCAGAAGTAGAACAACTAAATAGACCCATAACAAAAAAAGAGATTGAAGCGGTAATCAAAAAACTCCCAACAAAAAAAAAGCCCTGGCCCGGATGGCTTTACTGCAGAGTTCTACCAAACTTTCAGAGAAGAGTTAACACCACTACTACTAAAGGTATTTCAAAGCTTAGAAAATGACGGAATACTACCTAACTCATTCTATGAAGCCACCATTTCCCTGATACCAAAACCAGGTAAAGACACCACAAAAAAAGAAAATTACAGACCTATATCCCTCATGAACATAGATGCAAAAATCCTCAGCAAAATTCTAGCCAATAGAATTCAACAACATATCAAAAAATTAATCCACCATGACCAAGTGGGATTTATACCAGGTGTGCAAGGCTGGTTTAATATTAGAAAAACCATTAATGTAATCCACCATATAAATAAAACAAAAGACAAAAACCACATGATCTTATCAATTGATGCAGAAAAGGCATTTGACAAAGTCCAATACCCATTTATGATAAAAACTCTCAGCAAAATAGGAATTGAAGGAAAATTCCTCAACAGCCAACAGGAAAGGAAACAAATAACTCGAATACGAAAGCCAACAGCCAACATCACTCTAAATGGAGAGAGCCTGAAAGCATTTCCCTTGAGAACAGGAACCAGACAAGGATGCCCTTTATCACCGCTCTTATTCAACTTTGTGCTAGGTCCTAGCCAGAGCAATTAGGCTAGAAAAAGAAATAAAGGGCATCTGGATTGGCAAGGAGGAAGTAAAATTTTCTCTATTTGCAGATGACATGATCTTATACACAGAAAACCCTAAGGAATCCTCCAGAAAACTACTGAAACTAATAGAAGAGTTTGGCAGAGTAAGATAAACATACAAAAATCACTTGGATTCCTCTACATCAACAAAAAGAACATCGAAGACGAAATAACCAAATCAATACCATTCACAGTAGCCCCCAAGAAGATAAAATACTTAGGAATAAATCTTACCAAAGATGTAAAAGACCTATACAAAGAAAACTACAAAGCTCTACTACAAGAAATTAAAAAGGACATACTTCAGTGGAAAAACATACCTTGCTCATGGATAGGAAGACTTAACATAGTAAAAATGTCTATTCTACCAAAAGCCATCTATACAAACAATGCACTCCCGATCCAAATTCCAATGTCATTTTTTAATGTGATAGAGAAACAAATCACCAACTTCATGTGGAAGGGAAAGAAGCCTCAGATAAGCAAAGCATTACTGAAAAAGAAGAAGAAAGTGGGAGGCCTCACTCTACCTGATTTCAGAAGCTATTATACAGCCACAGTAGTCAAAACAGCCTGGTACTGGTACAACAACAGGCACATTGACCAATGGAACAGAATTGAGAACCCACATATAAATCCATCCACATATGAGCAGCTGATATTTGACAAAGGCCCAGTCTCAGTTAATTGGGGAAAAGATAGTCTTTTTAACAAATGGTGCAGGCATAACCGGATATCCATTTGCAAAGAACTGAAACAGGACCCATACCTCACACCATGCACAAAAACTAACTCCAAGTGGATCAAAGACCTAAACATAAAGACTAAAACGATAAAGATCATGGAAGAAAAAATAGGGACAACCTTAGGAGCCCTAATACAAGGCACAAACAGAATACAAAACATTACCAAAAATGATGAAGAGAAACCAGATAACTGGGAGCTTCTAAAAATCAAACACCTACGCTCATCTAAAGACTTCACCAAAAGAGTAGAAAGACCACCTACAGACTGGGAAAGAATTTTCAGCTATGACATCTCAGACCAGCGCCTGATCTCTAAAATCTATATGATTCTGTCAAAACTCAACCACAAAAAGACAAACAACCCAATCAAGAAGTGGGCAAAGGATATGAACGCACACTTCACTAAAGAAGATATTCAGGCAGCTAACAGATACGTGAGAAAATGCTCTCAATCATTAGCCATTAGAGAAATGCAAATTAAAACTACGATGAGATTCCAGCTCACACCAACAAGGCTGGCATTAATCCAAACAACACAAAATAGTAAATGTTGGATAGGCTGCGGAGAGATTCGAACTCTTATACACTGCTGGTGGGAATGTAAAATGGTACAACCACTTTGGAAATCTCTCTGGCGTTATCTTAAACAGTTAGAAATAGAACTACCATACAACCCAGAAATCCCACTCCTCGGAATATACCCTAGAGAAATAAGAGCCTTCACACAAACAGATATATGCACACCCATGTTTATTGCAGCTCTGTTTACAATAGCAAAAAGCTGGAAGCAACCAAGGTGTCCATCAATGGATGAATGGATAAAAAATTGTGGTATATTCACACAATGGAATACTACGCATCGATAAAGAACAGTGATGAATCTGTGAAACATTTCATAACACGGAGGAACCTGGAAGGCATTATGCTGAGCGAAATTAGTCAGAGGCAAAAGGACAAATATTGTATAAGACCACTATTATAAGATCTTGAGAAATAGTATAAACTGAGAAGAACACACACTTTTGTGGTTACGAGGGGGGGAGGGAGGGAGGGTAGGAGAGGGTTTTTTACTGATTAGTTAGTAGATAAGAACTGCTTTAGGTGAAGGGAAGGACAATACTCAATACATGGAAGGTCAGCTCAACTGGACTGGACCAAAAGCAAAGAAGTTTCCAGGATAAACTGAATGCTTCGAAGGTCAGTGGAGCAAGGGCGGGGGTTTGGGGACCATGGTTTAAGGGGACTTTTAAGTCAATTGGCAAAATAATTCTACTATGAAAACATTCTGCATCCCACTTTGAAATGTGGCGTCTGGGGTCTTAAATGCTAACAAGCAGCCATCTAAGATGCATCAATTGGTCTCAACCCACCTGGATCAAAGGAGAATGAAGAACACCCAGGTCCCACGATAACTAAGAGCCCAAGAGACAGAAAGGGCCACATGAACCAAAGACTTACATCATCCCGAGACCAGAAGAACTAGTTGGTGCCCAGCCACAACTGATGACTGCCCTGACAGGGAGCACAACAGAGAACCCCTGAGGGAGCAGGAGGTCAGTGGGATGCAGACCCCAAATTCTCACAAAAAGACCATACTTAATGGTCTGACTGAGACTAGAGGAATCCCGGCGGTCATGGTCCCCAAACCTTCTGTTGGCCCAGGACAGGAACCATCCCCGAAGACAACTCATCAGACATGAAAGGGACTGGACAGTGGGTAGGAGAGAGATGCTGATGAAGAGTGAGCTATTTGTATCAGGTGGACACTTGAGATTGTGTTGGCATCTCCTGTCTGAAGGGGGGATGGGAGGGTAGAGAGAGCTGGAAGCTGGCAAAATTGTCACGAAAGGAGAGACTGGAAGGGCTGACTCATTAGGGGGAGAGCAAGTGGGAGTACGGAGTAAGGTGTATATAAACTTATATGTGACAGTTTGACTTGATTTGTAAACGTTCACTTGAAGCTCAATAAAAGTTAATAAAAAAAAAAGAATTCAGTCTTAAAAAGGAGTAATGGAGCTGAGCATGGATAAGGATGCAGGCACGACTCGATGGCACTAGAAAAAAAATATTTGCAGAAAAGGTGTAATTTAAGGTTGATTTATTGTCTTCATAAAGACGACAAGGTGATCTTTGAAATTTCAAACTCAACCTGCGTGAATGCATTCCTTAATCAGTAAACCAGTAGTGAAACTGTCATGGATTGAATTGTGTCCCCCCAAAATATCTGTCAACATGGCCAGGTCATGATTCCCTTGTATAGATTGTATGATTGTCTACCATTTTATTCTCTGATGTGATTTCCCTATGTGTTGTAAATCCTCACTATGATGTAATAAGATGGACTAGTGGCAGTTATACTGATGAGGTTTATAAGATTAGTGTCTTAAGCCAATCTCTTTGAGATATAAAAGAGACGAGCAAGCAGAGAGACATGGGGACCTCATACTGCCAAGAAAGCAGCACCAGGAGCAGAGCGCATCCTTTGGACCTGAGGTTCCTGTGCTGAGATGCTTCCAGACCAAGGGAAGCCTGATGACAAGGACCCTACTCCAGAGACGACAGAGAGAAAGCATTCCCCTGGAGCTGGCACCCTGAATTCAGATTTCTAGCCTATTAGACTGTGAGGGAATAAACTTCTCACTGTTAAAGGCATCCACTTGTGGTATTTCTGTTATAGCAGCACTAAGTAACTAAGACAGAAATTATGGTATGTAATAGACTCAAAGAATCTAAATGACTGCTTTGTTCCCGCCATCAAATTATTTTCTCTTGTAGTCAACAACAATGATGAATCTTTGTTGATTGAAGTTGAAATATGGATTGTAAAACAAAAACCTAGAACTCTTTTTGACCTTCTTCCAAGAATTGGATGTAATTTAAAAATGTATCACATTATTTAGGCAAAAACAGTTGTGCTATCTATTTTTTTTTAATTTCTATTGTGCTTAGTGTGAAAGTTTACAAATCAAGTCAGTCTCTCACACAAAAGCTTATATACACCTTGCTACCTACTCCCAATAGCTCTCCCCCAATGAGACAGCCAGTGCCCTCCCTCCACTCTCTCTTTTTGTGTCCAGCTTCTAACCCCCTCTACCCTCTCATATCCCATCCATGGAGGAGATGCCAACATAGTCTCAAGTATCAACCTGATCGAAGAAGCTCACTCCTCACCAGCATCACTCTCCAACCCATTGTCCAGTCCAATCCCTGTCTGAAGAATCGGCTTTGGGAGTGGTTCCAGTCCTGGGCCAAGAGAAGGTCTGGGGGCCATGACCTCCAGGGTCCTTCTAGTCTCGGTCAGACCATTAACTCTGGTCTTTTTACAAGAATTTGGGTTCTGCATACCACTGCTCTTCTGCTCCCTCAGGGGTTCTCTGTTGTGGTCCCTGTCAGGGCAGTCATCAGTTGTAGCTGGGGACCATCTAGCTCTTCTGGTCTCAGGATGATGTAGTCTCTGTTTTATGTCGCCCTTTCTGTCTCTTGAGCTCATAATTACCTGGTCTCCTTGGTGTTCATTCTCCTTTGATCCAGGTGGGTTGGGACCAATTGCTGCATCTTAGATGGCCACTTGATAGTGTTTAAGGTCCCAGATGCCTCTTTCCAAGGTGGGATGCAGAATGTTTTCTTAATAGATTTTATTGTGCCAATTGACTTAGATGCCCCCTAAAACCATGGTCCCCAACCCCCTGCCCCTGCTACCCTGGCCTTCAAAGCATTCAGTTTATTCTGGAAACTTCCTTGCTTTTGGTCCAGTCCAGTTGTGCTGACCTCGCCTGTATTGTGCATTGTCTTTCCCATCACCTAAAGTAGTTCCTATCTACTATCTAATTAGTGCAACCCCCTCTCCCACTCTCCCTCCCTCCCCCCTTTGTAACCATTAAAGAATATTTTCTTCACCGGGTTTTTTTGGGTATACAATATTTGTCCTTTTGCATCTGACTAATTTCACTCAGCATAATGCCTTCCAAATTCCTCCATGTTATGGAATATTTCACAGATTCATCACTGTTCATCAATGCATAGTTTTCCATTGTGTGAATATACCATAATTTATTTATCCATTCATCCGTAAATGGGCACCTTGGTTGCTTCCAACTTCTTGCTATTGTAAACAGTGCTGCAATGAACATGGGTGTGCATATATCTGTTCATGTAAAGGCTTTTATTTCTCTAGGATATATTCCAAGAAGTGGGATTGCTGGATTGTATGGTAGTTCTATTTCTAGCCTTTCAAATAAGTGCCAAATTGATTTCCAAAGTGGTTGTACCATTTTACATTCCCACCAGCAGTGTATAAGTGTTCCAATCTCTCCACAGCCTCTCCAACATTTATTGTTTTGTGTTTTTTGGATTAATGCCAACCTTGTTGGAGTGAGATGAAATCTCATTGTACTTTTGATTTGCATTTCTCTAATGGCAATGATCGTGAGCATTTCATCATGTATCTGCTAGCTACCTGAATGTCGTCTTTAGTGAAGTGTCTATTCATATGTTTTGCCCATTTTTTAATTGGGTTGACTTTTTGCAGTTCAGTTTTTACAGTATCACATAGATTTTAGAGATCAGGCGCTGATCGGATATGTTATAGCTAAAAACTTTATCCCAGTCTGCAGGTAATCTTTTTACTCTTTTGGTGAAGTCTTTGAATGAGCATAGGTGTTTGATTTTCAGGAGCTCCCAGTTATCTAGTTTTTCTTCTGCATTGTTATTAATGTTTTGTATACTGTTTATGCCATGTATTAGGGCTCCTAACGTTGTCCCTATTTTTTTCCCATGATCTTTATCATTTTAGATTTTATATCTAGGTCTCTGATCCATTTTGAGCTCGTTTTTGGGCACGGAGTGAGGTATGGGTCTTGTTTCATTTTTTTGCAGATGGATATCCAGTTATGCCAGCACCATTTGTTAAAAAGACTGTCTTTTCCCCATATGACTGTTTGGGGGCCTTTGTCAAATATCAACTGCTCATATGTGGATGGATTTATGTCTGGATTCTCAGTTCTGTTCCATTGGCCTATGTACCTGTTGTTGCACCAGTACCAGGCTGTTTTGACTACTGTG
Source organism: Elephas maximus indicus (assembly GCF_024166365.1). Lineage (NCBI taxonomy): Eukaryota > Metazoa > Chordata > Mammalia > Proboscidea > Elephantidae > Elephas > Elephas maximus. The sequence continues at coordinate 80,401,323 of NC_064846.1, read as the reverse complement.
GAGGTATAATAGGTTCTAAAACCAGGGAGAGTAAGGCCTCCCACTTGGTTTTTCTCTTTCAGTTAAATGCTTTACTTTTCCGGGGCCTCTGTCCCTTCCATATGAAGTTGTGATTTGTTTCTCCATCTCATTAAAGAATGTCATTGGAATTTGGATCAGAATTGCATTAAATGTATAGATGGCTTTTGGTAAAATACCCATTTTTATAATGTTAAGTTTTCCTATCCATGAGCAAGGTATGTTTTTCCACTTACGAAGCTCTGTTTTGGTTTCTTGCAGAAGTGTATTATAGTTTTCTTTGTATAAATCTCTTACATCTCTGGTAAGAATTATTCCTAAGTATTTTATCTTCTTGGGGGCTACTGTAAATGATATTGATTTGGTGATTTCCTCTTTGATGTTCTTTTTGTTGGTGTAGAGGAATCCAACGGATTTTTGTATGTTTATCTTCTATCCTGATGCTTTGCTGAACTCTTCTATTAGTTTCAGGAGTTTTCTTGAGGATTCCTTAGGGTTTTCTGTGTATACAATCATGTTGCCTACAAATAGAGATAATTTTACTTCCTCCTTGCCAATCTGGATGCCCTTTATTTCTTTATCTAGCCTAATGGCTCTGCCTAGGACCTCCAGCACAATGTTGAATAAGAGTGGTGATAAAGGGCATCCTTGTCTGGTTCCCAATCTCAAGGGGAATGCTTTCAGGCTCTCTCCATTTAGGGTGATGTTGGCTGTTGGCTTTGTATAAATGCCCTTTATTATGTTAAGGAATTTTCCTTTTATTCTTATTTCACTGAGAGTTTTTATCATGAATGGGTGCTGAACTTTGTCAAATGCCTTTTCTGCATCAATTGATAAAATCATGTGATTCTTGTCTTTCATTTTATTTATATGATGGATTGCATTATTTGTTTTTCTTTAATGTTGAACCATCCCTGCATACCTGGTATGAATCCCACTTGGTCATGGTGAATTATTTTTTTGATATGTTGTTGAATTCTATTGGCTAGAATTTTGTTGAGGATTTTTGCATCTAAGTTCATGAGGGATACAGGTCTGTAATTTTCTTTTTTTATGGTGTCTTTTCCTGGTTTTGGTATCAGGGATATGGTGGCTTCATAGAATGAGTTTCGTAGTATTCCATCCTTTTCTATGCTCTGAAATACCTTTAGTAGTTGTGGTGTTAACTCTTTGAAAGTTTGGTAGAATTCTGCAGTGAAGCCATCCGGGCCAGGGCTTTTTTTGTTGTTGTTGGGAGTTTTTTGATTACCTTTTCAATCTATTCTTTTGTTATGGGTCTATTTAGTTGTTCCACCTCTGCTTGTGCTGGTTTAGGTAGGTAGTGTGTTTCTAGGAATTCATCCATTTCTTCTAGGTTTTCAAATTTGTTGGAGTACAATTTTTCGTAGTAATCTAATATGATTCTTTTAATTTCAGTTGGGTCTGTTGTAATATCACCCATCTCATTTCTTATTTGGGTTATTTGCTTCTTCTCCTGTTTTTCTTTTGTCAGTTTGGCCAATGGTTTATCAATTTTCTTGATTTTTTTCAAAGAACCAGCTTTTGGTCTTGTTAATTCTTTCAATTGTTTTTCTGTTTTCTTTTCTATTTCATTTAGTTCTGCTCTAATTTTTATTCCTTGTTTTCTCCTGTTGCTTGAGGATTTCTATTGTTGCTCTCTTTCTGTTTGTTCAAGTTGTAGGGATCATTCTTTGATTTTGACCCTTTCTTCTTTTGTATGTGTGTATTTATTGGCATACTTTGGCCTCTGAGCACTGCTTTCGCTGTGTCCCAAATATTCTGATAGGAAGTGTTTTCATTCTCGTTGGATTCTTTGAATTTCTTTATTCCATCCTTATTGTCTTCTATAATCCAGTCTTTTCTGAGCAGGGTATTGTTCAGTTTCCAAGTGTTTGATTTCTTTTCCCTGGCTTTTTTTTTTTTTTTTTTTATTGATTTCCACTTTTATGGCATTATGATCAGAGAAGATGCTTTGCAGTATTTCAATGTTTTGGATTCTGCTAAGGCTTGCTTTATGACCTAATATGTGGTCTAGTGTAGAGAATGTTGCATGTGCACTAGAAATGAAAGTATACTTGGTTGCTGTTGGGTGGAGTGTTCTGTATATATCTATGAGGTCAAGTTGGTTGATCGTGGCATTTAGATCTTCCGTGTCTTTATTGAGCTTCTTTCTGGATGTCCTGTCCTTCATCGAAAGTGGTGTGTTAAAGTTTCCTACTATTATTATGGAGCTGTCTATCTCACTTTTCAATGCTGATAGAGTATGTTTTATGTATCTTGCGGCCCTGTCATTGGGTGCATAAATATTTAATATGGTTATATCTTCTTGGTATATATGGTCCCTTTAATTATTATATAGTGTCCTTCCTTATCTTTATGATGGATTTAAATTTAAAGTCTATTTTGTCAGAAATTAATGTTGCCACTCCTGTTCTTCTTTGATTGTTGTTTGCTTGATATATTTCTTTCCATCCTTCGAGTTTTAGTTTGTTTGTGTCTCTAAGTCTAAGGTGTGTCTCTTGTAGGCAGCGTATAGACAGATCATGTTTTTTAATCCATTCTGCCACTCCCTGTCTCTTTATTGGTGCATTTAATCCATTTACATTGAGCGTAATTATGGATAGGTGTGAATTTAGTGCTATCATTTTGATGTCTTTTTTTGTGTGTTGTTGACAGTTACTTTTTCCCACTTAATTTTATGTGCTGAGTAGATTATCTTTATATATTGTCCTTTCCTCATATTCGTTGTTGTTGACTTTGTTTCTGCTGAGTATCTATTTTTTTCTTGTATTTTATTTTGATGAGTGGGATAGTTTGTCTCCTTTGTGGTTACCTTGTTATTTACCCCTATTTTTCTAAATTTAAACCTAACTTTTTTTTTTTTTTGTATCGCGGTATCTTCCTCTCCATATGGAAGGTCTATGATTACATTTCTTAGGCCCTCTTTATCGTTTTAATGTTGTCTTCTTTTATATAATAACATCGCTGTTACACTGTTTTGAGCTTTTTTTTTTTTTTTTAATCTTGCTTTGTTTTCTTGATTTCCCTGTCTGGGTTGACTTCTGATTGCCCTCTGCCCAGTGTTCTAGTCTTGGGTTGATACCTGGTATTATTTATTTTCTAAGCAAAGAACTCCCTTTAGTATTTCTTGTAGTTTTGGTTTGGTTTTTACCAATCCCCTAAAATTCTGTTTATCTGGAAATGTCCTAATTTCACCTTCATATTTAAGAGACAATTTTGCTGGATATATGATTCTTGGCTGGCAATTTTTTTTCCTTCAGTTTTTTTACTAAGCCATCCCATTGCCTTCTTGCCTCCATGGTTTCTTGAAGAACCTTTTTAATTTCTTCAACTGTTTTATCTGTGTGTTCCTTGGCTTATTGTACGTTTTGCCTTATCTCCTTCCTTATGTCTTGAAGAGATCTGTATATTAATCTTTTGAATTCTGCATCCGGTGATTCCAGGAAGCCACCTTCATCCAGAAGACCCTTTGATTCTCTGTTTTGAGAGCTTGTTGAAGCTACCATGGTTTGTTTCTTTATGTGGTTTGATATTGACTGTTTTCTCTGAGCCATCTATAAGTTATTATATTAGTTTATTTTGTTTCCTTACTGTATCCTAGCTTCTTGCTTTGTTTTGTTTTGATATGCCCAAATGGGTTGCTTGTGTGAGCTAGCTTGATTATTTTCATCTTTGGAGCTCTGGCGTTCTGTCACCAGATGGCTAAAGCTGTTATCAGTCTAGGAGTCCATTCACTTTTCTTGTATGTATTCAACTCAGGTGTCCAGGTAGCTGATCATCAAGTGTGTGGTACAGGCTCTGTCCTACAGTCTTAGAGTGGCAGGGGTGATTGGTGTAGGTACCGATATCTGGTTGCAGCAGGGGGTCATGCTCTGAACAAGGCAGGGAGCTGAGAATCATCCCCCAAGGGTCTCTGAGGAAAGTGCATCCCTGTTCCCTAGAGCGTGCAGGTGGGTGGGTTCTGCAGATGGACCATGGGCACCCAATGTTTTGGTTGTAAGGACTGGAGGTACCATTTATCCTTGGACCCCTGTCACAGGTGGCTGGGTGAGTCTCGTGGAGCTACAAGTCCTTAGGCCCCTGGTGTGGGTAGGTGAGGACCCTGTTTAATAGCAAAGCAATGTCAAACATCAAACACCCACCTCTCCACTGCACAGCTGAAATGGTTGGAGTCTGCCAACAAGGGCATATTTTCCTGAAATAGGCCCACACAGGTCCATGCAGAAGGGAATGGTGCTCAAAGTTCATGGACCGTTTATGCCTAGACAGGAGCCACTTGTGTCCTGAACGCTCCGGGTTAGTGGAGCTGGCAAATTATTTTTTCCCCCAATTGCAAATTTTTTCCTTCTCCAAGGCTGGGAGGATGGCTCTAGGTGCTCAGCAGGGCCTATCTCAGGCCCAGGGAATTTAGCCGCTGAAGCTGGCTTGGGGGCAGGAGGGGGACAGTAAAATATATGGAAGCATTTAGCTTTTGCCAAGAGCACCGTTCTTCACAGGCTCCAGAGGTATGAGTAGGCTGTGTGGCTGGCTGCTTCTCCCTGAGGAAACTGTGGCCAAACGCTAGTACCTGCCTGCCTCCACCACTCCTGGAATGGTGCCTGAGGGCTCCCTGCAATTCAGGTCCGATAACTCCTCTCCACTTCAAACAGTCTCTTCCTCCCTCTGCCCCTCAGTTTGTTTTCTAAGCTTGCCTTTGATGCTCAGGGCTCCTAGATTGATATATATACTCGTTTCACTTGTGTTTTTGGGTCTTTGTTGTAAGAGGGCTCGCCGGAAGCGTCCGTCTATTCCGCCACCTTGGCTTTGCTAAAAATGTTATCTATATTTTTAAAACAATACAAAAATAATGATGAAATAACAGGTAGTTATATTCTATCATTTTTCCCCAGTAAAAGTAGCATTTCTGGTCAATGATTCATTGGACAAGTGAAAGAAGAGTACTATATAAATATTCCAATTAAGTCTTCCCCAAAAACAAAAACCCACTGCCATTGAGTCCATTCTGACTCATAGCGACCCTATAGGACAGAGTAGAACTGCCCCATAGAGTTTCCAAGGAGCACCTGGTGGATTTGAACTGCTGACCTTTTGGTTAGCAGCTGTAGCACCTAACCACTACACCACAAGGTTTTCCTAAGTCTTCCCATGCACATATAAATATCATAATTGATTTTAAATATCCAAGTGAAAAATTAAATAATGGAGAATGGTATCTTAGTTATCTAGTGCTGCCATAACAGAAATATCACAAGTGGATGGCTTTAACAAAGAGAAATTTATTTTTTCACAGTCTAGTAGGTTACAAGTCCAAATTCAGGGCATCGGCTCCAGGGGAAGGCTTTCTCTCTCTGTCTGCTCTGGAGGAAGGTTCTTGTTCTCAATCTTCCCCAGTGGAGGAGCTTCTCAGGCACAGGGACACCGTGTCCAAAGGACGCGCTCTACTCCTGGTGCTGCTTTCTTGGTGGTATGAGGTCCCCAACTCTCTGCTTGCTTCCCTTTCCTCTTGAGAGATAAAAGGTGGTGCAGGCCACACCCCAGGGAAACTCCCTTTACACTGGATCAGGGAGGTGACCTGAGTAAGGGTGGTGTTACAATCCCACCCTAATCCTCTTAACATAAAATTACAATCACAAAATGGAGGACAACCACACAATCCTGGGAATCATGACATAACCAAATTGACGCATATTTTTGAGGGGACACAATTCAATCCGTGACAAATGCGTTGATTTATTTTACATGTTTTCTATTCTTTTAAAAGTGAAGGAGACTACAAAATTTGAAAAACTTAGGAATAATTGAGAATACAAAACTGTACTGAGCTTTAAAGACTATGACTAAAATGTCAGCTAAATAAATTTGATTTCTATGATACAATCTGTGAGTAATAATATACAATAGGAAAAGTCTTGTGAAGTAAATTTTACCTCACTTAAACATTAAAATATATTCAATATGATTTTTATTTAAAGAAAATGCTGTGCTTCTCTTCATTTTAATAGGTGTGAAATCTGAGACATTGAATTTGGTATTATGCCTCAGATTTGGCTGTCCCTGTTAGAATACTTGAGTAGGAATCAAATCTATAGCAATGGGTTTTTTTTTGGGTGGGCAGTTAGAATACTTGTAGAGCCCTAATTCTCTGCCCCATTTATATAAGCTTTTCTTTTATAAAGTGATGCATAATATTTTCAGTAAAATATTGTTTTTTACTTTAAAAATTATGTAATGCAAAATTGTTAATATTACCAACATATGTATACAGGGATGATTTGGAGCCCTAGTGGCACTGTGGTTAGGCATTTGGCTGCTAACCAAAAGGCCATCAGCTGGAACCCACCAGCTGCTCCATGGAAACCCTTTGGGGCAGTTCTACTCTGTCCTACAGGGTGCTATGAGTCGGAATCCACTGCATGGAAGTGGGTTTGGTGTTTTGTTTTTTTTTTTTAACTTGAAATTAAAGAAACAATGTTCTGCATGTAGTTGACATGGTTATAACATTGTTGTTGTTTTAATTCCATTAACTACATAGAAAAAAATTCACACACATAGACAGCATAGATTGTCATGTTAATTTGGCAATGGTTAGGTAGTCTAGGGCAAGTTCATCTGTTACTTATCTCACAAAACTAAGTTGACACTGCATGAGAAGATACTAACAATCATGTTGACTTATCAAATCAAGAGCTGGTGCTTGATCCTGCAAATGACATTACTTATCAAGATCCAACAACTGTAGCAGACACAATGGCTCCTAAGAGTTGATGAATTTGGATATATAAGCTATTACAGAAAATCTGCATACCATTTTGTGTCTGTTTGGACAGTCAATCATTTTCTTCTTAGTAAAACAGAAAATAAAATGGTTGGAAGCTACAGGTACAAGCTACCTTAACCTGTGTGTAAAGATTGTTTGATCAGCGACATAAGCTAAAACATCTCAGACGATTATTCTTATATGGTTAGAAAAAAGTAAATGGAAGATGAATCAGTCTTTGATTTTTGTTATTTATAAAAAAAATTGTTATTTATACAGGACGATAAATGTGAAAAACAGATATGATGAAGCAAGAAATAAACATATTGATGTATTTGCTTCACCTATTAAATAGAATGTAAAATAAAGTGCCAAAGTTAAATACAAAGAGTATTTCAAGATAGGAAATCACAGGAGAAACACTACAAGTATTAATATAAAGAAAAATATGAAGGCACAGTCACTAGAATTCATGTTTCAGAATTCAGTGAAACCTGTAATGCACTAAGTATCTGATTTAGAATCTTAAATATTCCTGTTTATTTATACCAATCTTCAGCCAAATTTATTTAAACATCAAAATAAAAAAAATATAGTCAAGCAATTGGTCAATTAAATGAACAATCACTTAGCTACACTAGTTGTTGACTTATCTGATCAATCAATTCAATCAAAATGAAAGAATTATTGATATTTATGGACATAGACGTGATTGTTTGCTTTTATTTAGGAGCTGTTTTATACTGAATTATTCAGTGTATTAAGGAAATCTATAATAACTATTCCAGGATATACCCTGCCTAACATATTCAGATTATCCTAGTCATACCATCAAGTGTAAAAAGTAATATTCTTTTCTTTTTTTCTTTGCCTTGGACAAGTTGTGCTGGTTTCCCCAGTATTCTGCACTGTATTACCCTTCACCAAAGTCACCACTTATCTATTGTCTATCGTCCCCCCTACTCTTCCCCGCCCTGGTAACCATCAAAGACTGTTTCTTTTTTTTGAGTGTAAACCTTTTCATAAGTTTTTATAGTAGTGGTCTCATACAATATTTATCCGTTTGAGATTGCTTTCTTTCACTCAGCATAATGCCCTCCAGATTCATCCATGTTGTGAGATGCTTTGCAGATTCATCATTGTTCTTTATTGTTGCATAGTATTCCATTGTGTGTATGTACTATAGTTTGTTCATCCATTCATCTGTTGAGGGGAACCTATGTTGTTTCCATCCTTTTACTATTGTGAATAATGCTGCAATGAACATGGGAGTGCATATGTCTATTCCTGTGATGCCTCTTATTTCTCTAGGATATATTCCTAGGAGTGGGATTGTTGGATCATATGGTATTTCTATTCCTAGCTTTTTAAGGAAGCACCATATCATTTTCCAAAATGGTTGTACCATTTTGCATTCCCACCAGCATTGCATAAGAGTTCCAATCTCCTCACAGCCTTTCCAACACTTCTTATTTTCTGTTTTTTTTTTTTTATTCAAGCCAGTCAGTAATGCCGGGGTGAAAACTTATCTCATTGTGGTTTTGATTTGCATTTCTCTAATGGCTAGTGATCCCAAGCATTTCCTCATGTGTCTGTTGGCCACTTGAGCGTCTTCCTTGGTGAACTGTCTGTTCATTTCCTTTGCCCATTTTTTAATTGGATTATATGTCTTTTTGTTGTAGAGGTGTTGGATTTTCTGGTAGATTTTAGAGATTAGGCCTTTGTCAGATTTGTCATAGCCAATTTTTTCCCCAGTCTATAGGTTCTCTTTTTACTCTTTTGTTGAAGTCCTTTGATAAGCATAAATGTTTAATTTTTGGAAGATCCCAGTTTTTTTTTTTTTTTCAGTTATCTAGCTTATCTTCTGGTGTTTCTGTATTGTTAGTTATGGTTTATATGCTGTTAATGCCATGTATTAGAGCCTCTAGCATTGACCCTAATTTTTCTTCTATGACCTTTATAGTTTTTTTATTTTATATTTAAGTATTTTGATCCATTTCGAATTAGTTTCTGTGTGTGGTATGAGGTATGCGTCCTGTTTCATGTTTTCTGCATATGGACATCCAGTTTTTCCAGCACCATTTGTTAAAAAGACTTCCTTTTCCCCATGAGATGGACTTTGGGCCTTTGTTGAAGACCAGGTGACTGTAGCTAAAGGAATTTACATCTGGGTTCTCAGTTCTGTTCCATTGGTCAATGTATCTGTCATTGTGCCAGTACCAGGCTGTTTTGACTACCATAGCTGCATAATAGGTTCTTAGGTGAGGTAGTTCGAGTCCTCCTATTTTACTCTTCTTCAATGGTCCTTCCCTTATCCAGGGCCTCTTTCCTCTCCATATGAAGTTAATGATTAGTTTTTCCACCTCTTTAAAGACTGTTGTTGATATTTGGATCAGGATTGCATTGTATCTGTAAATCACTTTGGGTAGAATTGCCATTTTCACAATGTTGAGTCTACCTATCCATGAGCATGGCATGTTTTTCCATTTATGTAGGTCTCTTTTGGTGTTTTGCAGTAGTGTTTTGTAGTTTTCTTTGTATAGGTCTTTTACATCCCTGGTTAGATTCATTCCTAAGTATTTTATTTTTTAGGGGCTAGTATAAATGGTATTGTTTTCCTGATCTCCTTTTCGTATTCTCTGTATTGGTATATAGGAATCCAACTGATTTTTGTATGTTTGTCTTGTATTCTGCTACTCTGCTGAATCTTTCTATTAATTCCAGTAGTTTTCGCGTGGAGTCTTTTGGGGTCTATACGTATAGTATCATATCATTCACAAATAGGGACAGTTTTACTTCTTCCTTACCGATTTGGATGCTCATTTTTTTCTTTTTCTTTCCTTATTGCTCTAGGTAGGACTTCCAGCACAGTGTTAAATAGGAGTGATGATAAAGGGCATCCTTGTCTTGTTCCTGTTCTCAAGGGGAATGATTTCAGCCTCTCTCCATTAAAAATGATGTTGGTTGTTGGTTTTGTGTAGATGTCCTTCATTATGTTGAGCAATTTCCCTTCTATACCTATTTTATTGAGAGTTTTTATCAGGAATGAGTGTCGGACTTTGTCAAATGTCTTTTCTGCATCAATTGAGATGATCATGTGATTCTTTTCTTTCATTTATGTGGTGAACCTCATTGATTGATTTTCTAATGTTGAAACATCCTTGCATACCTGATATGAATCCCACTTGGTCATGGTATATTATTTTTTTGATATGATGTTGAATTCTATTGGCTAGAATTTTGAGAATTTTTCCATCTACATACATAAGAGATATTGGTCTATAATTTTCTTTTTTGTGGTGTCTTTGCCTGGTTTTGGCATCAGGGTTATGCTGACTTCATAGAATGAACTTGGAAGTATCCCTTCCATTACTATGTTCTGAAATAGTTTGAGTAGTGCTGGTGTAAGCTCTTCTCTGAATGTTTGGTAGAATTCTCCAGTGAAGCCCAGTGGAGTTTTTTTTTTTTAATCACCTTTTCAATCTCTTCTCTTGTTATGGGTCTGTTCAGTTTTTCAACTTTAGTTTGTGTTAGTTTAGGCAGGTAGTGAGTTTCTAGAAATTTGTCCATTTCCTCTAGGTTTTCATATTTGTTGGAGTATAGTTTTTCATAGTGCTCTGTTATGATCCTTTTTATTTCAGTTGGGTCCATTGTAATTTCCCACATTTCATTTCTCATTTGGGTTATTTGCATCCTCTCCTGAATTTCTTTTATCGGTTTGGCCAATGGTTTGTCGATTTTGTTGATACATTCAAAGAATCAACTTTTGATTTTGTTGATTCATTCTATTGTTTTCGTATGCTCTATTTCGTTTATTTCCGCTCTGATCTTTATTATTTCCTTTCTTCTGGTGGCTGCAGGCTTCTTTTGCTGTTCTTATATTTGTTCAAGTTGTGTAGCTAATGTTTTGATTTTGTCCCTTTCTTCTTTCTTGATGTGTGCATATATTCCTATAAATTGACTTCTGGGCACTGCTTTTGCTGTGTCCCAAAGGTTTTCATAAGATGTATTTTCATTTCCATTTGATTCTAGGAACTTTTTGATTCTGTCTTTGATTTCTTCTATTACGAAGTGATTTTTAAGCAGGGTGTTATTCAGTTTTCGTGTATTTGATTTTTTTTTCCCTTGCTCTACCTGTTATTAACTTCTACTTTATGGCATTGTGATCAGAGAGGATGCTTTGTGTTATCTCAATGTTTTGGATTTTGTTGAGGGTTGCTTTGTGGCCTAAGATGTGGTCTATTCTGGAGAATGTTCTTTGTAATTTGGAAAAGCGTGTCTACTTTGCTGCTGTTGGGTGGAGTGTTCTACATATGTCTATGAGGTCAAATTGGTTGAAGTCATGGTTTCAATTATGTCCCCTCAAAAATGTGTGTATCAATTGGGCTAGGCCATGATTCCCGGTATTGGGTGATTTTCGTATATTTTGTAAATCATGCTTCTATGATGTTAATGAGGGAGGTTGGGCAGCAGTTGTGTTAGTAAGGCAGGACTCAACCTACAGGATTCGATTGTGTCTTGACACAATCTCTTGAGATATAAAAGAGAGAAGCAAGCAGAGAGACAGGGGGACCTCATATCACCAAGAAAGCAGTGCCAAGAGCAGAGCACATCTTTTGGACTTTGGGTCCCTGTGCAGAGAAACTCCTAGTCTGGGGGAAGATTGATGAGAAGGCCGACAGAGAGAGAAAGCCTTCCCCTGGAGCTGACACCCTGAATTTGGACTTTTAGCCTACTGTACTGTGAAGAAATAAATTTCTCTTTGTTAAAGCCATCCACTTGTGGTATTTCTGTTATAGCAGCACTAGATGACCAAGACAGTTGATAAAAACTAATATCCTTAATGTTAAATATTAAAAAAAAAAAAACTGCCATAGAGTCAATTCCGACTCATTGTGACCCTACAGGACAGAGTAGAACTGCCCCATATGGTTTCCAAGACCACCTGGTGGATTTGAACTGCTGACCTTTATGGCTAGCAGCCGTAGCTCTTAACCACTACACCACCAGGGTTTCCATGTTAAATATAGGTAAGGAAAATCCCATATAAAGATAAACATCACACACATTTCCTCAAAAAAAATTATTCTTATGTCTTCACTTAGTTTTCTAAAAGACTTCATTCAACTGCCCTCTCTACAAATCTTAACAACTTACCTTTCTTCTAAGTTTCAAATTCCAGTTTCTATAATTATATAGAAACTTTCGACTTGTTTCAATCTCATTTTGCCTTCTCTGTCTCCACAAGTATTATGTATATATATATATAAAATTTAAAAATTTTTTTAATTAAACAATTAAGGCAATATTATTTTATAATTTAAAGATTTTTTTCTTGATTGTTATATAAAAAATGGATGGGAGTAATTTCCATTTCTAATCAAGATGGAGTAATAGGTACGAGACTTACCTTCATGCCTGAAACAACTAAAACACTAGATAAAATATATGAAACAAAGATTTTCAGGAATTGAACATCAGGCAATAAACAACTATTATTACTGTGAGACTGGAAACAAAGGTGCTAAACCATATAATTGCCCCCAACTTCCCACCTTGAGAGAGTTTCAGACTACAGAATAGTGAAGGGGAACAAAAACAGATCCTGGCAGACTCTTTGAGTTGAGGATACAGAGTTAAGAATCTCAGGAGAAAAAAGGGACTAGACTTCACAAACCATAATAATAGAGAGGAATGAGCTGCACAAAAAGAGAGCTCTGGACATCTGTAGAGGTTCCCCCTCCAGAATTCAGCGGAGTACTGATCACCTTATGCTTCTGATGAAATGACTCAAGGCTGGAGAAAGTATGACCTGAAAGGATTACAGGAAATAGACACCAAAGATCACACAAAGCTTAGAACAGTGCCTGAGCCCACCAACGAGACTGGAAATTTTCGTAATTTATGGAGCTTTGATGGAAGTGTCTTGCTTCAGTAAAAAAAAAAAAAAATGGTCCTAGACTAAATGATATTCTGATTTCACGTAAAAAATATTATGAACTATACCCAAAGGGATCAAACAATTTCAAAGTAGCTTAACTGTGTCCCAGGACAAAGCTCAAGAATGTAAAATACAAAAGTGTCTATCACCCAGTGTGGTAAAATCCACAATATCTGGCACCAATCAAAAATTACAATGCATGCAAAAAAGCAGGAAAATATGACTCTTAATGAAGAGAAAACACAATCAACCAAGTGGCCCAGAACTGATACATATGTTAGAATTTGTAGACAAGGACATTAAAAAGAGTTATTATACTTGTATTGCATACATTCAAAAGCGAAGTAGAGATATGGAAGATATGAAAAAGAACCACACAAAACTTCTAGATATGAAAACTGCAATGCTTTATATTTAAAATGTACTTGATGGGATTGATGCTAGATTAGACATTACAGAAAAAAAAGAATTAGTGTATTTGAAGACATAGCAATAGAAAATATCTAAAATGAAAAAACTGAAAAAAAGAAAAGGGCATCAGTGAACTGCACAACTCCAAACATTGTAATATGTTTGTTACCGGCATACATAAAAGGAAGAAGGGGGTGAGTAGCAGTAAAAAATATTTGAAGAAATAATGGGTGAAAGCTTCCAAATTTTATGAAAACTATAATTTCTTAGATGAAAGAAGTTCAACAAATCATAAGCAGAAGAAAATTACACCATAGCACATCATGATTGAATTGCTCAAAACCAGTGATAAAGAGAAAATCTTAAAAGCATACAGAGAGAAAAAAGGCATGTTACATACAAATGAACAAAGATGAGTATGACAGCAGGTTTCTTGTTTTAAAAAAAAAGCCACAAAAAGACAATTTAGCAACATCTTTAAAGTTATGAAAAGAAACAACTGTGAACCTAGAATTCTATGCCAAGGAAAAAAAATCTTTCAAAAATGAAATAAGGATGTCTTCAGACATACATAAGCTGAAAGAATTCATCGTTAGCTGACCTGCACTACAAGAACAGTTAAAGAACATGTTTTAGGCAAAAGGAAAATGAAACCAGATGAAAATCTGGATCTACACAAATGAATGAAGAGCACCAGAAATGGTGGCTACATGGAAAAATATATAAGATTATTTTCTAATTATTTAAGTCTCTTTAAAGTGTAATTGAATATTTAAACAAAAAAAAATAACAATTTTGTATAGGTTTTATAACAAATATATAAGTAAAATGTAGGAATGAGAAAAATAATATAAAGACCAGGAAGTGAGAAATGGAAGCATATTATTATACAATAGTTATACTATATGTGAAAAGGTATAATAATACTTGAAAGTTAAAACTTCATACTTTAAACTCTAAAGTAACCATTAAAATAAAATAAATGAGTTATAGCCAATAGGCCAACAAAAGACTTAAAGTGGGATCACAAAATATATTTAATCTAAAGGAAAGCAGGAAAAAAAAGTGGGGGGTGCAAAGAACATGGAAAAAATATAAAACAAAGAGCCAAATAGCAATATCTTAAACTTAAACATAGCCATATCAATAATTATATTAAATTTAAATGGGCAAAACTCCTCATTTAAAAGGCAGTGATTGTCAGATCAATTAGAAAAGCAAGAGCCAACTTTCTGCAAGAAGCTCTTTTTAAATATTAAGACACAATTAGGTTAAAAGTAAAATAATGGAAAAAGATATACCATTTTAGCAGAAATAAAAAAAATTTGAATGTCATTTTATAATGACAATGGGGTTATTTCATCAAGAGAACATAACAATTCTAAACATTTACGCACTTATTAACAAAACTCCAAAACAGCACAATATATACATTCTTTCCACGTGCATATGGAGCTTTTCCCAAGACAGACCATATGTTCTGCCATAAAAAATGCTTAATGAATTTAAAAGGTTTCAAGTCATATGAACTATATTCTCTGTTCACAATGGAACTAAATTAGAAGTGAATAACAGAAAGATGCATGGAAAATTTCCAAATATTCAAAACCTAATAACTTACTTATAAATAACCCATAGGCCAAAGAAGAAAGCAAAATGAAAATTGTAAAGAATTTTGAAATGAATGAAATTAAAACATAACATATCAAAATTTATGGGCTGCCACTAAAGCAGTACTTTTGGCGTAGTGGTTAAGTGCTACGGTTGCTAACCAAAGGGTCGGCAGTTCGAATCTGCCAGGCGCTCCTTGGAAATTCTATGGGGCAGTACTACTCTGTCTTATCGGGTCATTATGAGTCAAAATCAACTCGACGTCACTGGGTTTCACTGGGTAGGAGGAAATTGATAAGTGTGCATGTTAGAAAAGAAGAAAGTTTTCAGATCATTTAGTCATTAGGGGAATTCCAATTAACATCACAATGTACTACCTCTACACACCTATTAAAAAAATGGCTAAAATAAAAAATACTGACAATACCAAGTGCTGTTGAGTACAGAGCAATTATAACTCACACACTGCTGATGGAAATGTAAATGGTACAACCACTTTGGAAAGCAGCTTGGCATATAACATGTAATTGAGACATTCCACTTTTAGGTATTTGCCCAAAAGAAACAAAAGCATATGATTACACAAAGACTTGTACACAATGTCCATAGCAGCTTTATTCATAATAGCCCAAACCAGGAAACAACCCAAATGTCTATCAACAGGTGCCATTTTCTTTATATTTCCTGGTGTATCCATAAATTGAAATATTACTCAGCAGTAAGAAAGATTGAGCTACTAATGCAGGAGATAATATGGATGAATTTCAAAATAATTATGTTAAATGAAAGAAGCCATATACAAAAGATCACGTATTGTATGATTCTATTTATATAAAATTCTAGAAAATGCAAGCTCATCTACTGTGACAGAAAGTGGCTTGGTGATTGTTGAGGGAGGGTTGGTGCACAGGAAAGATTACAAAGGGGACAAGAAAACTTTTGGAGAAGATGGATATGTTCATTATCTTCACCGTTGTGATAATTTCATGGCTGTGTACATAATGTCAAAATTTATCAAATTGTGCACTTAAAACATGTGCAGTCAGTTGCACGACAATTATACCTCAGTTTGTTTTTCTAAATGGATGGAAAGTAGTCCCTGAAGCTGTCCTGAAAAAAATATATTTCTGGAAAATTTCAAACATTTAAACAATCTGAGTTTTATCTTTAAATTATGACTGCTTGCTTCTCAAACTGAACTTCTTTAAGTAACCCTTACATCATGTTATACTTCTGTAATTTCTATTGCACCACATTTTGTCTTGCTGTTGGATCAGTCCAGAATGTACTGCCTCCCTCATCAGGCCTACCCTATTTAACCCTTAACACCTATTTTAAATTCAATTCTTCATGAAGAACTCAATCCTAAATAATTTCCTCACCCTTCTCTGAAGTCTTATAACACTTATTTTTCTGGATGATAACATTAATACTTTGTCATATATTATTTTGCATTGTTGGCTGATCAATTAGCACTATCTTTCTAATGAGCATGAAGTCTTTAAAAAGGAGCAAGTTACCGTCTTTTCTATGTCCCATTGTTTTAGGCGGAGTTCTCTAGAGAAGCAAAACCAGTAAAGCATGCATAGAGAGAGAGAGAGAGAGAGATTTATATCAAGGAAATGGCTTACGAGATTTTTAGAGGTTGTAACGTCCCAAGTCTATGGGGCAGGGAAGAGGATTCTCCTGAGTCCTGTAGCCACAGAGGCTGGCAAACTCATGATCAGCAGGCTGGAAAACAGGGCTGTTGCAACTTCTGTTGGTTCATGTAGCCACAGGAGCTGCCGAACCCAAGATCAGCAGGCTGGGGAGCAGGGCTATTGCAGGCTGTGAAGACTGATGAATCTCAAGATCAACAGGCAAGACCGCAGGTAAGCTGCCAGCTTAAATCCCAAGAATTGGAGGTCAGATGAACAGGAACCAGCTGCAGGATCTAGAACAAGCAAAAGCCCTAGCAAGCTGAGCAGGAAGAAGTGAGGCAGCAGAGGGCAGAAGGATGAAGGCTGAGGGGGGCAGTGAGCCGCCACAGGCTTTGCACCTCCTCCCCCAGTATCATAGCAGATCCTATCATGGAAGTGACCGCGTATCAGATTTCAACAGCAAAGTGATCACAACATTACACAACTGCCAAAACACTGAGAATCATGGCCCAGCCAAGTTGACACACAATTTTAACCCTCACACCCATTATATCTGGCATAGGCTGAACAAAAGTTAATGGCATTGACTGAACACGTCACTGAATCATTGACTGTGTGACACATCTTTAACATAAAACCATTAATCTACCATGCGGATAAATATTTGGGAGTCCTTAAACCCCTCTGAAAACAAGAATTTTGACCTATACTGTCAATTGCTTTCCTTTAGCCTAGGCCACTGATTCTCAAAGTGCGATCCCCGGGCCAGCAGCATCACAGAAACCTTGTTAGAAAGACAAATTCCCAGGTCCCACCCCACACCAACTGAATCATATGCTCTGGGGGAGGGCCTGGCAACCTCCTAGGCAATTCTGATGCATGCTAAAGTTTGAGAACCACTGCTTTAGACAAGGCAACATCATTAAACTGATATTGATTTTTTTTATGACATTGGTGATGGAGAACAAAGAAAATTCCATAGTTGTGTCAACTCTTGACAAGGAGAGAGAGAAGGAAATCAGCCACAGAAAAGTAAAAAATCAGTTGCAGGGCTGTGCCTTAGATAACTAAATGGAACACTGGCTAAACAGAGTGATGGAAGATAAAGAACAGTTGAGAGATATTAATCTATTCCATTCCACACATTTTAAAGCTGAACACTAAAATTATGAAAGAACTTAGATTAGTATTAACTGTGAACTCCTTCACATAGTTGGGAACCAGCTTTGACTTGACAGCATTTGCCTTGGATAATGAAAGAAGACTGTACCTTTGAGGAATTAAATATTGTTTCAATGGGATACCACATGGAGAGGATGCTTGTATCATTTTTATTCATAAAATTTTGACAGTTCATTATCCAAATGGAAGTTTAATAGAGATAGTACCCGAAGAAAGCAATATACACTTACAGCTAAACTCTAAGAGAAGCATTACATCATGCCAGGAAAAAAAAAGCTAAAACAGCTTTGAATTTTCCCACATTGGAGATGAAGTGCAGATGGGTGTAACAGTTATTTAGGACATAGCATTGGCCACTGACAGGATGTAGGGACCATGACCACAGTTTTTCCTGTATAGAACTCACACAATCACACAATATTACATGGTGTGTAATATCACATAGGTTGGTGTTAATGGCACCTGGAGTTGAAAAATAATTTTCAAGCCTCATTACCTTGGAAAAAGAAAACTTCAGAAGCTTACCTCAAAATCTTGCAATGTTATATATGCTTCCTACATAAGGAAGTGTCTTGGTTTTCTTTTCTGAATTTATGACAATTATTGTTATTTAAATGAGTATTTTTAAGTTTTATATTTACCACAGTAAAGAGACTAATTCATTTGTTCAGAACCACACAAGCCATGTTCTTCTTTGGCACCATATAAAACAAGAGATTTGTATAAGTTCCTCACAGAGAATTGGATATTTTATCTTATTATTAGAATATCCATTCAGCCGTTTTCATTCCCCTTCTTTAAAATAAGGTCAGATGATTGGTACCCTGCCTTCCTGAGTTGATTGAATAGGTGCATTAGGTGATAGTTATGCACCTGGAAATTATTCTGTATCATAAATGAAACTGTGAGCAACCATCTGATGTGATTTCAACACTGGGAGGGAGAAGGAGGGAGAGGGGAGAGAGAGAGAAAAAGGGGGAAAGAATAGGATAAATCCGCCCATGGGGTAAAATGTTAGGTGGCGGTGAATCTGGATGACTGGGGTTCCCTTAACTGTTCTCATTAAATGGAGTAACTTTCGGTAATGAGTGTGACACTACTTGCCAGCACAGAGCACGAAGACTGGGTGAGGAGGCCCCGCCCCGAGTCATGACCCCGCCCGGCCCCGCCCCCAGCCCCGCCCCAGCCCACGTGGTCAACTGGGCTGCTGTGACCTCATAGAGAGGATTCCGGTCTGTTCTTGGAGGGGCCCCAATGTGGGCGGCAGGCGGCAGGGGCAGAGGCCGGAGGCCCGAAGCAGGGCCAGCGGTGTCTCCCAGCATGCCCAGACAGCGCAACCACCAGGAGACTTGGCTTCCAAACAGCGGGGTCTCCAGACAGAGCAGCGGCCTCGAGCCACGGGTGCCCAGTCCCTCAGGTCAGGTGGAGCGCCCTTTTTCTTCCACCCTCTCCTTCCCTCCTCTCCGTCACCGTCCGCCTCCGCCGGCGCCCCCCTCAACGCCCATTCCAGACCGCAGATCTCCGATCCGCCAGCTCCTCCGGTCACCTGTCCTGCTGCCTTGCTACCACCGGGGCCGCCCTCTACCTGGTGTCATACCCTGCGCCAGAGACTGGCCACCACGCCTTGCTGACCATGGCTCTAAAGCGCATCCACAAGGAGCTCCTCGACCTGAACCCAGATCCCCCACCCCAGTGCTCGGCAGGTCCGGTGGGGGACGACATGTTCCACTGGCAAGCGACCATCATGGGGCCAAACGACAGCCCCTACCAAGGAGGGGTCTTCTTCTCCTCGATCCAATTTCCTGCCGACTACCGGTTCAGACCGCCCAAGATCGCATTCACTACCAGAATTTACCATCCTAACATTAACAGAAATGGTAGTATCTGTTTCGATATTGTGCAGTCTGAGTGGTCGCCAGCACTCACCATCTCAAAAGTGCTGTTATCCATCTGCTCTATGCTGTGCGACCCCAACCCAGACGATCCTTTGGTTCCCGAAATTGCGAAGATCTACAAGAAGGACAGGAAGAAGTATGACAGAATAGCTCGGGAATGGACTCAGAAATATGCGATGTAACTTTAAAATAAAAACTAAGGTCACCTTAATAACACCTTAATAATAAAGATGAGGAAATAGCAGTTGAACTGGTTGACTTTTGACTCCTTTCTACGAAGCGCCATTGTCTCACTTTTCCTTCTGAGCATGTACGTTCACCTTTCATATCAGGGTTTGTGGGTGCGAGACACAGAGACCAATTTTAACCTAGTATAGGGTCGCTATGAGTCCAAATCGACTGGACGGCAACTGGTTAGAGTTGGAAAACAAGCGAGAACAAAGAGCTGGTCACTTAAGATGAGGACAGTAGTTTCCGCATCACGTGGATTTTTTTTTTTTTTCAGTGTGGAGTCTTTTAGAACTAACAACAGTTGTGAAAAGCTAGGTAAAGATTACAAAGCTAGTTAAGTATTCATTTCATTCTGAAGAACTTGTGTCTTCAAGGGTTTTTTTTTTTCCTATTTTTACCAAGAAGATTAAAATTAATGCATATCTTCTTTTTTAAGTTTAAGGCTTAAGTGGCCAAAAATGAAATACATTAGGAGTTGTAAGAAAATAAACTGTGATGTGTTTTGCTCCTATTTTTTCTCTACTTTTCACCCCTTCCATCTCCATTCTTTTGGGGCACTCTGCTTCTCTCCTACACTCTGGGTTCTATGTGGCTTCTTAATTAGTACATCCCTACTAATTGGAATTTGTCATGTTTTCTCAAGAACTGTGTAGGGTCTGAGATTTTATCCTGCTTGCAAGCCTACAAGTTAGCCTGCCAGTTGCCTAAATGTTGGCAGAATGACCCAAGACTCTTGGGTTAGAGACAAAGGACTTTATTAGTCACAGCATAGCAGGCAACGTGAGCTTCCCTTCACTAGCATTTATTCCCCTTGACCCCAAGTCCCATAGGGATGAGGTGGAGCTGACCAGGTGGATGCTGAACACAGGACGCATTTGTGCCACAGCTGAGCAACTCCGAATTTAGGAGCCTTCCAATCTTTGAAAGGAGATTGATAGGAAACCTGCCAGCATTTGCCTCAGAGAGAGACATTGTTTTTATTAACATGCCAGGAAACAAACAAATTTACTCTCTGCCCTGGAGGCACCCCTATCTTCCAAGGTTGTTTGCTATGCAAACCTCCTTGACAAGAGAGTCCAGTACAAAGGCTGTCACAGGATGTGTAGAAACTCCATGGAAAAAGGTACCCAATGTTTCAATTGCTTCGATCTAACTGGTTTTAAAGATGAAAGTTGATTTTATGAAAATACTTGAGTGCATTTGAAAATGCAATTTTTCCTTAAGAACTTATACATTCAAGAATGACTAACGAGTGTAATAAACAGATTATTACTATTGTTACATTTAAGCACAATTTATAATAATTTACTCTTTTTAAGAGGTGGGAAAAGATTGTTTTAAGGAATGAAAATATCAATGGTCTAAGAATTTTAAAATATTTATCAGTATCTTTTGACTACTTTCTACGAAGTGCTGTCGTCTCACCTTTCCTTCTGAGCATGTGCTCACCTTTCATATAAGGGCGGGTGGGTGGGAACACAGACAGAGAGCAGTTTTAACCTAGGTTAGGGTTGGAAAACAAGCAAGAACAAGGGGTGGTTGCTTAGGATGAGGACAGCAGTTTCCCCATCAGGTGGATTTATTTTTCTCAATGTGGAGTCTTTTAGAACTAATAACAGTTGTGAAAAGCTGGGTAAAGATTACAAAGCTAGTTAGGTATTTGTTTCATTCTGAAGAACTTGTGTATTCAAAGTGTTCTTGTTTATTTTTAAATTTATTTTCCCATTTTACCAAGAAGGTTAAAATTAATGTGTAACCTCTGCTTTGAGTTTTTAAGGTTTAAGTGGCCAAAAGTTAAATAGATTAGGAGTTGTTAGAAAATAAACTTGATGTGTTTTGTTCCTGGCTTTTCTCTACATTTCACTCCTTTAATTACCACTCTTTTGGGCCACTCTGCTTCTCTCCCACGCTCTGGGTTCTATGTGGCTTCTTAATTGGTACATACCTACTAGATCTAATTTGTCATGTTTTCTCAAGAACTGTGTACAGTCTCAGATTTTACCCTGCTTACAAGCCTACAAAGTTAGCCTGCCACAATTTTGTAGATCCCAGCAGAATGATGAAAGACTCCTGGGTTAGAGACAAAGGACTATTAGCCACAGCACAGCAGGCAACATGAGCTTCCCTTCACTAGCATTTATTGCCCTTGGCCCCAAGTCCCATGGGCATGATGTGGAGCCGAGCGGGTGAATGCTGAACACAGGGCAGATTTGTGTCACAGCTGAGCAACTCCTAGTTTAGGAACCCTCCAATCTTTGAAAGAGGACTGATAGTAAACCTACCCAACCATTGCCTCAGAAAGAGACATTATTTTTGTTAACCTCATAAGGAAACAAACAAATCTACTCTCTGCCCTGGAGGCACCCCTATCTTCCAAGGTTGTTTGCTATACAAACCTCCTTGACAAGAGAGTCCAGAACAAAGGCATGACAAAACATGATGTGTAGAAACACCATGGAAAATTGCACTCAAAAGTTCTAACTGCTTGGATCTAACTGGTTTTAAAGATAAAAGTTGATTTTATGAAAATATTTGCATATATTTGAAAACACAATTGTTCCTAAAGATCTTATACTTACAAGAATAACCCAAAAACAACAAACCCATCCCCATCGAGTCAATTCCAACTTATAGCAGCCCTGTAGGGCAGAGTACAACTGCTCCATAGGGTTTCCAAGGAGTGGCTGGTGGATTCAAACTGCCAACCTTTTGATTAGCAGCCGCTCTGTTAACTACTGTGCTACCAGGGCCCCCAAGAATGGCCAACCAATGTAACAAACAAATTACTACTATCATTACATGTAAAAACATTTTAAAATTTAACCAGTTAACTAATGTCAATACCCATTACCATCAGGTGATTCCAACACATTAGCAGCACTATAGGACAGAAAAAAACTGCCCCATAGGGTTTCCAAGACAGTTATGCTTATGGAAGCAGACTGCAATATCTTTCTCCCATAGAGGGGCTGGTGGGTTCAAACCAAGGACCTTTTTTGTTAGCAAGCAAGCACTGAACCACCACGTCACCAGGGCTCCTCTAATGTCAACTGGGTAGGGGCAATAATTTTTCAAAGTTTTAACATTTTAAAAGTAAGTTCAGGAGGCAGGGCTAAGATGGCGGAGTAATCAGATGCTTCCGGTGATGCCTCTTACAACAGAGACCCAAAAAAAAAACAAGTGAAACAGTTATATTTATGATAAGCTAGGAGCCCTGAACATCAAAGGCAAAGTTAGAAAATGGACTAGGTGGCAGGGGGTGAGAGAGATAGTTCAGAAATGGAGAGTAGTTGCAGGACCTGAATCGTCGGGAACCCTCAGGCACCATTCCCAAGAGCTACTGTGGCGGGCTGGCAGTAGCATTCTGGCTGCAGTTTCCTCAGGGAAAGACAACTAGCCACACAGCCCACTCACACCTCTGGAATCAGAGAAGAACGGCACTCTCAGCAAAAGCTAAGTACTTAAGTATATTTTACCACACCCCCAGCACTCAAACGGGCTTCAGTGGCATCAGTTTCCCTGGGCTTGGGATAGGTCCTATTGAGTGCTCTGAGCCATTCTCCTGGCCTTGGAGAAGGAATAAACACACAATTGGGGGAAGAGATAATCAGCCAGCTCCACTAATTTGGAGAGATCAGGAGAGAAGTGGCTCCTGTCCAGGCATAAACAGTCCATGCACTTTGAATACCTTTACCCCGTGCATGGACCTGTGTGGGCCTATTTTAGGAGAATAGGCCCTTGTTGGCAGACTGCAACTGTTTCAGCTGCGCAGTGGAGAGATGGGTGTTTGATGTTTGATACAACCTTGCCTATTAAACAGGGTCCTCACCTACCCACATCAGGGGCCTAAGAACTGGTGGCTTTACCCATGTCACCCAGACACCCGCGAAAGGGGTCCAAGGATAAGTGGTACCTCTCAGTCCTTAAAACAAAAAGCACTGGGTGCCTATGGTCCATCTGCAGAACCCACCCACCTGCGTGCTCCAGGGAACAGGGACGCACTTTCCTCACAGACACTCAGAGAACAGTTGTCAGCCCCCTGCCTTGTTCAGAGCGTGACCCCCCCTACTGCAACCAGATATTGGTACCTACACCAATCACCTCTGCTCCTCTAAGACTATAGAACAGAGGCTCTACCACACAAGTGATGACCACTACCTGGACACGTGAGCTGAATCCAAACAAGAAAAGTGAATGGACCCCTAGGCTCATATACCTGAAAACAGCTCTAGCCATCTGGTGACAGGACTTTAGAGCTTCAAGGTGAAAATAATCAAGCTAGCTCACTCTAGCAACCTATCTGGGCATATCGAAACAATACAAAGCAAGAAGCTAGTAAACAAACATAAAATAAACTAATACAATAACTTACAGATGGCTCAGAGACAAAAGTCAGTAATAAATCCCATAAAGAAGCAGACCATGATCACTTCAACAAGGTCTCAAAATAAAGAACAAACAAATCTTCTGTGAAAGTGCCTTCCTGGAATTACCAGATGCAGAATACAAAAGACGAATATACAGAACTCTTCAAGACATCAGGAAGGAGATCAAGAAGGAGATCAGGAAAATTGCAGAACAAGCCAAGGAACACACATATAAAGCAGTTGAAGAAATTAAAAAGGTTATTCAAGAACATAATGAAAAATTTAATAAACTGCAAAAATCCATAGAGAGACAGTAACCAGCAATTCAGAAGATTAAGAATAAAATTACAGAATTAGACAACTCAACAGAAGGAGGAGCAGAATTGAGGAAATGGAATGGAGAATAAGTGAGATTGAAGATAAAATGAATGGGACCCATATATATTTGAAGAAAAATCAGATAAAAAAATATTAAAAAATGAGGAAACTCTAAGAATCATGTGGGCTCTATCAAGAGAAATAACCTAGGAGTGACTGGAGTCCCAGAACAAGGAGAGATAGCAGAAAATACAGTGAGAATTGTTGAGGACTTGTTGGCAGAAAAGTTTCCTGATATCGTGAAAGATGAGAGTATATCTATCCAAGATGCTCATCAAACTCCACATAAGGTAGATCTCAAAAGGAATTCACCAAGACATATTATAATCAAACCTGTCAAAATCAAAGATAAATAGAGAATTTTAAGAGCAGCTAGGGATAAACGAAAAGTCAGCTACAAAGGAGAATCAATAAGAACAAGCTCGGACTACTCGGCAGAAACCATGCAGGCAAGAAGGCATTGGGAAGACTTATATAAAGCATTGAAGGAAAAAAATTGCCAACCAAGACTCACGTGTCCAGCAGAATTGTCTTGGAAATATGAAGGCAAAATTAGGATATTTCCAGACAAAGAGAAGTTTAGGGAATTTGCAAAAAACAAACCAAAACTACAAGAAATACTAAAGGCAGTTTTCTGCTTAGAAAATCAATATCAGATATCAATACAAGACTAGAACACAGGACAGAGCAACCAGATGTCAACCTAGATAGGGAAATCACAAAAATAAATCAAGATTAAAAAACACTGAAAACAGGGAAGCAGTCATTATGTAAAAGAAGACAACATTAAAAACAATAAAGAGGGACTAAAAAATGTAGTCATAGATCTTTCATATGGAGAGGAAGAAAGGCAATATAAAGAAATAGAAGTTAGGTTTAAACTTAGATAAACGGGGTGAAAATTAAAGTAACCACAAAGGAGACTAACAATCCTACTCGTCAAAATAAAATACAAAAAAAATAGAGACTCAGCAGAAACAAAATCAACAACAAATATGAGGAAAAGGCAATATATAAAGATAAACTACTCAGCACAAAAATTAAGTGGGAAAAAGAAACTGTCAACAACACATACAAAAAGACAACAAAATGACAGCACTACACTCATACCTATCCATAATTATGCTGAATGTCAACAGACTAAATGCACCAATGAAGAGACAGAGAGTGGCAGAATGGATTAAAAAAAAAAAACACACACACACAATCCGTCTATATGCTGCCTACAAAAGACACAGCTTAGACTTAGAGACAAAAACAAATTAAACTCAAAGGATGGAAAAAATATATATCAAGCAAACAGCAACCAAAAAAGAGCAGGAGTGGCAATATTAATTTCTGATGAAAGAGACTTTAAAGTTAAATCCACTACAAAGGCTAAGGAAGGACACTATATAATGACTACAGGGGTAATATGCCAGGAAGATGTAACCTTGTTAAATATTTATGCAACTAATGACAGGGCTGCAAGATACATAAAACAAACTCTAACAGCATTGAAAAGCAAGATAGTGCCACAATTATAGTAGGAGACTTCAACACACCACTTTCAGTGAAGGACAGGACATCCAGAAAAAAGCTCAATAAAGACATGAAAGATCTAAATGCCACAATCAACAAACTTGACCACCTAGATATATACAGAACACTCCACCCAATAGCAGCCAAGTATACTTTCATTTCTAGTGCACATGGAACATTCTCTAGAATAGACCACATTAAAAAAAAAACCCGCATATTAGATGATAAAGCAAGTCTTGGCAGAATCCAAAACACTGAAATATTGCAAAGCATCTTCTCTGACCATGAGGCCATAAAAATGGAAATCAATAACAGAAAAAGCATGGAAAAGAAATCAAACACTTGGAAATGGAACAATACCCAGCTCAAAAACAACTGGGTTATAGAAGACATGAAGGATGGAATAAAGAAATTCATAGAATCCAATGAGAATGAAAACACTTCCTATCAGAACCTCTGGGACACAACTAAAGCATTGCTCAGAGGTCAATTTATATAACTGAATGCACACATTCAAAAAGAAGAAAGGGCCAAAATCAAAGAATTATCCCTACAACTTGAACAAATACAAAGACAGCAACAAAAGAAACCTTCAGGCACCAGAAGAAAGCAGATAATAAAAATTAGAGCAGAATTAAATGAAATGGAAAACAGAAAAACAATTGAAAGAATTAACAAGACCAAAAGCTGGTTTTCTGAAAAAATTAACAAAATTGATAAACCATTGGCCAAACTGACAAAAGAAAAACAGGGAAAAGAAGCAAATAACCTGAATAAGAAATAAGATGGGCACTATCACAGCAGACCCAACCGAAATTAAAAGAATCTTATCAGATTACTACGAAAAATTGTACTCTAACAAATTTGAAAACCTAGAAGAAATGGATGAATTTCTAGAAACACACTACCTACCTAAACTAACACATACAGGGGTAGAACAATTAAATAAACCCATAACAAAAGAAGAGATTGAAAAGGTAATTAAAAAGCTCCCTCCCAAAAAAGCCCTGTCCTGGATGGCTTCACTGGGGAGTTCTATCAAACTTTCAGAGTAGAGTTAACACCACTACTACTAAAGGTATTTCAGAGCATAAAAAAGGGTGGAATACTTCCAAACTTATTCTATGAAGCCAGCATATCCCTGATACCAAAACCATGTGAAGACACCACAAAAAAAGAAAATTACAAACCTATATCCTTCAGGAACATAGATGCAAAAATCCTCATCAAATTTGAGCCAATAGAATTCAGCAACATATCAAAAAATAATTCACCATGACCAAGTGGGATTCATGCCAGGTATGCAGGGATGGTTCAACATCAGAAAAACAATTAATGCAATCCATCATATAAATAAAACAAAAGACAAGAACCACATAATTTTCACAAATAATGCAGAAAAGGCATTTGACAAAGTCCAACACCCATTCATGATAAAAATCCTCAGCAAAATAGGAATAGAAGGGAAATTCCTCAACATAATAAAGGGCATTTATAC
Organism: Elephas maximus indicus; assembly: GCF_024166365.1. Classification (NCBI taxonomy): domain Eukaryota; kingdom Metazoa; phylum Chordata; class Mammalia; order Proboscidea; family Elephantidae; genus Elephas; species Elephas maximus. Next base: position 80,373,852 of record NC_064846.1, on the reverse strand, counting down.
AAAGCCAACAGCCTATAACATCCTAAATGGAGAGACTCTAAAAGCATTCCCCTTGAGATCGGGAACTAGACAAGGATGCCCTTTATCACCACTCTTATTCAACATTGTGCTGGAGGTCCTAGCCAGAGTCATTAGGCTAGATAAAGACATAAAGGGCATCCAGATTGGCAAGGAAGAAGTAAAATTATCTCTATTTGCAGATGACATGATCTAATACACAAAAAACACTAAAGAATCCTCAAGAAAACTACTGAAACTACTAGAAGAGTTCAGCGGAGTATCAGGATACAAGATAAACATAAATCAGTTGGATTCCTCTACACCAACAAAAAGAACATCAAAGAGGAAATCACCAAATCAATACCATTTACAGTAGCCCCCAAAAGGATAAAATACTTAGGAATAAATCTTACCAGACACGTAAAAGACATAAAAAAAAAAAACTACAAGACGCTACTGCAAGAAACCAAAAGAGACCTACATAAGTGGAAAAACATACCTTGCTCATGGATAGGAAGACTTAACATTGTAAAAATACCTATTCTACCAAAAGTCATCTATGCATACAATGCAATTCCGATCCAAATCCCAAAGACATTTTTTAATGAGATGGAGAAACAAATCACCAACTTCATGCGGAAGGGAAAGAGGCCCTGGATAAGTAAAGCATCACTGAAAAAGAAGAACAAAGTGGGAGGCCTCACACTACTTGAGTTTAGAACCTATTATACCGCTACAGTAGTCAAAACAGCCTGGTACTGCTACAACAACAGATACATAGACCAATGGAACAGAATTGAGAACCCAGACATAAATCCATCCACACATGAGCAGCTGATATTTGACAAAGGCCCAAAGTCAGTTAAATGGGGGAAAAGAAAGTCTGTTTAACAAATGGTGCTGTCATAACTGGTTATCCATCTGCAAAAAAAATAAAAAAGACCCATTCCTCACACCATGAACAAAAACTAACTCAAAATGGATCAAAGACCTAAACGTAAAATCTGAAATCATAAAGATCATGGAAGTAAAAATAGGGACAACACTAAGAGCCCTGATACATGGCATAAACAGTACACAAAACATTACTAATAATGCACAAACACCAGAAGAGAAACTAGGTAACTGGGAGCTCCTGAAAGTCAAATGCCTATGCTCATCCAAAGACTTCACCAAAAGAGTAAAATGATTACCTACAGACTGGGAAAATTTTTTTAGCTATGACATTTCCAATCAGCATCTGATCTCTAAAATCTACATGATACTGCAAAAACTCAACTACAAAAAGACAAATAACCCAATAAAAAATGGGCAAAAGATATGAACAGACACTTCACTAAACAAGACATTCAGGTAGCTAACAGATACATGGGGAAATGCTCACGATCACTAGCCAATAGACAAATGCAAATCAAAGCTACAATTAGATTCCATCTCACTCCAACAAAGCTGGCATTAATCCAAAAAACACAAAATAATAAATTTTGGAGATGTTGTGGAGACTGAAACACTTATACACTGCTGGTGGGAATGTAAAATGGTACAACCACTTTGGAAATCGATTTGACACTTCCTTAAAAAGCTAGAAATAGAACTAGCATAAAAAAAAAAAAAGCATAGGATCCAGCAATTCCACTCCTTAGACTATATCCTAGAGAAATAAGAGCCTTTACACAAACAGATATATGCACACCCATGTTCACTGCAGCACTGTTTACAATAGCAAAAAGCTGGAAGCAACCAAGGTGCCCATCAACAGATGAATGGATAAATAAATTATGGTATAGTCACACAATGGAACACTTCACATCGGTAAAGAGCAATGATGAATCTGTGAAACATTTCATAACATGGAGGTATCTGGAAGGCATTATGCTGAGTGAAATTAGTCAGTTGTAAAAGAACAAATATTGTATGAGACCACTATTATAAAAACTCAAGAAATAGTTTAAACAGAGAAGAAAATATCCTTTGATGGTTAGGAGAGTGGGGAGGGAGAGAGGGAGAGGGGTATTCACTAATTAGATAGTAGACCAGAACGATTTTAGGTGAAGAGAAAGCCAACACACAATTCAGGAGAGGTCAGCACAACTGGACTAAACCAAAAGCGAAGAAGTTTCTTGAATAAACTGACTGCTTCGAAGGCCAGCGTAGCAGGGGCAGGGGTCTGGGGACCATGGTTTCAGGGGACATCTAAGTCAATTGGCATAGTAAAATCTATTAAGAAAACATTCTGCATTCCACTTTGGACAGTGGCATCTGGGATCTTAAACACTAGCAGGCGGCCATCTAAGATGTATCATTTGGTCTCAACCCACCTAGAGCAAAGGAGAATGAAGAATACTAAAGATACAAGGTAATTATGAGCCCAAGAAACAGAAAGGGCCACATAAATGAGAGACTACATCAGCCTGAGACCAGAAGAACTAGATGGTGCCTGGCTACAACTGATGACTGCCCCTACAGGGAACACAACAGAGAACCTCGGGGGCGGGGGGGGGAGGGCAGGAAAGCAGTGGAATGCAGACTTCAAATTCTTGTAAAAAGACCAGACTTACTGGTCTGACTGAGACTAGAAGGACCCTGGGGGTCATGGTTCCCAGACCTTCTGTTAGCCCAAGACAGGAACCATTCCCAAAGCCAATTCTTCAGACAGGGTTTGGACTGGACTATGGGATAGAAAATGATACTGGTGAGGAATGAGATTCTTGGATCAAGCAGACACATGAGACTATGTTGGCAGCTCCTGTCTGGAGGGGAAACGAGAGGGCAGAGCAGGTCAGAAGCTGGCTGAATGGGCACGAAAAGAAAGAGTAGAGAGGAGTGTGCTGTCTCATTAGGGTGAGAGCAACTAGAAGTGTATAGCAAGGTGTATATAAATTTTTGTATGAGAGACTGACTTGATTTGTAAACTTTCACTTTAAAGCACAATAAAAATTTTTAAAAAGTCCATTTCCTAATATTTCAAGAAAAAGAGCATTAATAACTGCCTCATCAGGGAAAAGGCATGCTTAGTTTCTTGCTGCTTTCATGCACATTTAAAATAATTTATTTGGATATCGAAAATGCCAGTGTCTTGTGACGTTTTCTATACATTTTCTATAAATGTCAGTTTCTCCATGCCTGGAACTCGGAAGGAAAAAAAAATTAAAGTAGCAAAGCTTATTTCTACTTAAATACAGTAGCTTCTGAAGAAACTTCGTTTCTCAATAGGCTTGTGAATGTTCTTAGTTTCTAAATGACTTTTTTTCTTTATAGCTTTCTTTCAGAAACGTACAAGCTAATTTTAGTATCTTATCTATAATCTACCCTATTTAAAAGGAGAGGAAGGGATTATAATTTTGTAAAGATATGAATATATCAATTGCTCGAGATTTTAAAATCCTTATCCAAATAAATAACCCAGTAAATATATGAAATGCTTTGATTTCTATGTCAAACATACTAACTCCTCAAACAAAATTGCTACTTTTCCAATACATTAAGGCAGTGCTATCTAAAAGACTTTTCTGCAATGTTGGAAATATTCTATATCTACACTATCCAAGATAGTTGCCACCAGGAAGGGAGAGAGAATACTGTTTTTACCCAGTTTTGACTAATAGCTTTCTTTATTGCATGATTTGAAAAATAATTTTTAATCTTTCATCTCTAGTTCTTTTATGTCACCAATAGATTTTCACAAAATATTATTTACTTTATGATATGTGACTGCAAAAAAAAGAATAAAATTTGTATCCCTATCACTAAAGATCATTGATTTAATAGTTATGCTAAGAATATGTTTAATATTTATAAATTATTAACATTAAGTGGCTGAAACATTGCCACTTAAATGAATTCTAATCATGAAATTCAATATTATAGTCTGTTTCCAAGAAGCTAACAAAATTTTGTATTGTAAATCTTTTATATGTAGGTTGTCAATAATGATGATCAGAGGTTCAGTTTAAAATGACCTCACACTACTATAATTTTGTTCTGTACTAGTTCAATTTATAGTTACTGATTATATTACCTTTTACATTTTGCTTCAAATACCATATTTTCAACAGCCAAACTAAGCACCCATAATAATAAATATTTGTGGCTAAAAAATAAAATAAGCAGAACATTTTGAGACAGTCAAAAATGGCTTCTAGAGAATGCCAATAGTATTTCTGCTTAGAGTATTTAGTATCATTCTCAAAATGCTCTCTTCTGTCTTGCTCTGTCAGTTCCCAGTCATCGTCCTACATTTTAATGAAATCAATTATGAAATTTTAAAATGAGCATTCGGATTAGGGAGAACTGTTGTTGTTGATATTTTCAGAAGCAGAATAACGGAACTGAATAGGGGAACAGGATCTATCCTAGGCATCAAAAGACAGATTTTGCTGGTAAAAGCTGTTAATAATTACTCTTTGAAAGAAAGTATCTGATGTAAAATTGAGTGCTTTTAGATTATTAAGTGTTCGACATGATTTTTAATACTGTGATTTATGTGTTTTAGGAGTAAGAAATTATGACAGTCTATCTGGTGGCACGGTGGTTAAGAGCTAAGACTGCTAACCAAAAGGTTGGCAGTTTGAATCCACCAGGTGTTCCTTGGAAACTCTGTGGGGCAGTTCTATTCCATCCTATAGTGTCGCTATGAGTGGGGATTGACTCAATGGCAATGGGTTTTTTTTTTTCTTTTTGTTTGTTATCCTTTATAAGGAAACTTTGGTGGCATAGTGGTTAGGTGCTACAGCTGCTAACCAAAAGGTCAGCAGTTCAAATCCACCAGGTGTTCTTTGGAAACTCTATGGGGCAGTTCTAATCTGTCTTGTATGGTTGCTATGACTCAGAATCGACTCAATGGTAACGGGTCTGGAAACCCTGGTGACGTAGTGGTTAAGAGCTATGGCTGCCAACCAACAGGTCAGCAGTTTGAATCCACCAGCTGCTTCTTGGAAACCTTATGGGGCAGTTCTACTCTGTCCTGTAGGGTTGCTATGAGTCAGAATCAACGGCAACAAGTTTGGGTTTTTTTTTTTTTAGTAACCTATGTAGATAAGAACAGGGAAGCTCTAATTCAGCTTTAAAGTTAGGCCATAATCAAGGATGATTGGTATATATTGGTATTTAGCTTTTTAATGTTGATGGTATGAAAAACTTAGAAAACATCTAACCATCAATGACAGTTTTCTTTGATCTCATGATTAAAGGTTCTTACATAATTTATACTAGCATCAAATCAAGATCTTCAGTTGATTTAATCCTGGTTTGTACTATTTCTCTATTATTAGTTAAAATTTTTCCCTAAAGGAAACTATTGTGTTTACAGAACTCTTCACCATTTGGTGTCAAGGCTATATCCCTTTGTTTTTTAAAAATATTTCTAATGATAGCCATAAGACGTAGTGGTGAAGAGGGTGGGCTCTGGAGCTAGACTGCCTGGGTTCAGTGCATTAACTCAGGCACATTATTTTACCTCCCTGAACCTCAGTTTTCTCATCTGCTCAATAGGAATAATAATAGTTCTTACCTCTTATGGGTGATATAAGGATTAAATGAGAAAGTGTCTTGAACATTTTAATCACTTGTATTATTGGCTACTATAATTTTTACCCTTTTTCCCCTTGTTATTTTTTCAGTTGGGTTGGACAAATGTTACAGTTAGCATATGGCTCTTCCTTTGGAGATGCAGCTGCTAATGAAGGTAAGTACTTCAAATTCCCTTTTGTTTTAAAGATTTTTGCATTTTCTTTAAAAAAATGCAGATACATGATTTAAATATAAGCTCATGATTTACACATCTTTTCATACCATCATCCAAAAATTGTATTTAATAAACGTAAAAGGATTACTATACAATCATATTTGCAAAGATTACTAAATTGTGCCAAAATAGTTTAGTTTCTAACATTGGGCTGAGGAGGCAGACAAGATGGTGAAATGAGTTGGTGCTCCTATTTGCTCCTCCAGCAACTAACTCATAGAACAATGAATAAAAGCATGCACAAACTGAGATCTCAGAACTCCGGATAGCAGCTGAGGTATTGGAGAGTCAGGGTGAGTCCAGAAGTGGGGGAGAGGAGGAACTGGGTGGAACAGTAGCCAGCAGATCCTACCTGCTAACATCGAGAGCACTTGGTCATTGCAGCCATATTGGGATGGGGCTAGATAACACCTCAAACAGGGAACACAGAAAAAGAGCTACTCTAAGGATACTCTAGCCCAATTTTTTTAAGGCAGCACAAATTCGCTGTGGGAATACACAGGCCACGCAATTGGGAGGGGGTGAAGAGAGACTGTGGCACTGAATGAGAGTGCTGTCAAATTACACTGAGGCCTGAGATGGACACACAAGGACCAGGAGGAACTGCAAGGACAACAGGGTAAGGGTAATATTTCAGACTGACAGATTAGACAGGAAAGAGCCCACAGCAGGACACTGTGGGAGTGCCTGTGCATTGGCAATGGTAAGGGAAAGACATAGAGACCCCCCCCACCATCATCATAGGAAAGTCGAGCCCCACTACTTACATCAGCATCTGCGACCATCTAATCACCCCCTCACATGTGCTTATTGAATTCAAGAGACCAAGAACCCAGAACTCCTGAGCCAGCACTGAAAAAACCTAAGGATGAGAATGCCATCTAGTAGTTCTTAGAAGAAGATACCAAGACCACTGCCTCAAGGCCCTTCTGACTCATAGCAAATCTGTGGGGCTGAGGGGAGCTGCCCCATGGAGTTCCCAGGGCTGTGAATCTTTGCAAAGGCAGTCTACCACATCTTTCTCTCGCAGAGCAGCTGGTGGAGGTAGTCCCTGCCCTTTTGGTTGGCAGCTGGGCACTTGGCCGCTACACCACCAGGGCACCCAGTCAGAAAATTTCTCACAGGAAACAGAATACAAAAAGTAAAGAAAAAAAAAAGACAACAAAATGGCCCAAGTTCAAAAGATAGTAAAACACACAAAATCCCTGAAGAAGAAGGAACAATCAAAAGCAAAACACGAAGAAGAGGAAATAGTTCCTATGAAGATCAGAATAATGCAAATAGTTGATAATTTTCAGACTATGGCACTAAATATGTTTAAAGAAACCAAGAAGCACACAGAAAACAAACAAGGAGAGATCAGGAAACAAATGGGGGAACAAAATGAGAGACTTAACAAGGAAATTGAAACACATACACAAAGCAAAGCAAAGTGAACTATTGGAACTGAAAAATAAAACATCTGAATTAGAAAAAGCAAGATTACAACAAATTTGAAAAGACAGAAAACAGCATAAGTGAACTACAAGACAAAATAACTGAACTTATCCAGTCTCAAGAGAAAAGAACAAAGAAAAGCGAACAGACCCAAAAGGAAATGTGGGATTCAATTAGGAAATCTAACATTAGAATTATTGTAATCCCAGAGCATCATAACAACAATAAAGGCAGCATAGATACAATTTTCCAAGAGATAATCAGAGAGAATTTCCCAGACCTGAACAGTAAAACAAGCCTGCAAATACAGGAGCTTACACGAACCCCAGCCAGAAGAGACACAAAAAGATCAACTCCGTGCCATATCCTAATGAAATTCTTGAAAACCAAAGACAAAGAGAGAATTCTGAAAGAAGCAAGAGAAAATCTCAATATAACATAACAGTGCGAATTTCTCCCCAGACTCTAGAGGCCAGAAGACAATGAAGCGACATATATAAAATACTGTACCAAGACAATTGCCAACGAAGAATTCTTTACCCAGCAAAGTTGTCATTCAAAAATGAAGGGGAAATCAAGACATTCCCAAACAAAGAGAAGCTCTGGGAATTTAACGTTACCAGACAAGCTTTGGCGGTATTACTCAAGAGAGCATTCCAAAGGAAAGGCAAGAGCATTAAGAAATAAGTACAAAGTAAACTTATCAAATATAGGTTGTATATTGACGTTAATGGAGACACACCAACAGAAACAGGGGAGGAAGGAGTGTTTCAGGAATAGATTTATTATGTTAGGGTTATATGTTAACTGTTGTCCATATGTTAAATGCTGTTGTAATTGTAAGTTATGTAATCTAACATATGTGGTAACTACAAAGAAATCACCAAGAAGAAACATTCAAAAGAAAAGGAGGAAGGTAACAACAACAAAAAAACTCATCACAAGAAAGCTCCCAAATACTAACAAAAACAGAAAAACCAAAATTAAAAACAAGATACGAAACACTCAAAAAGCAAATAGCAAAATGAGAGACGCAGACACTTTGTTTTCAGTAATAACCTTAAATGTAAATGGTCTAACAAACCATACGAAAGGAAGAGAGTGGCAGAATGAATAAAAAAACAGGATCTATCCTTTTGCTGTGTACAAGAAACACACCTTAGATATAAGGACACAAGCAGACTGAAAATAAAAGGATGGAGAAAAATATTCCATGCAACCAGTAAACAAAAAATAGCAGGGGTGGCCATACTGATATCAGATAAAATAGACTTTAAATCAAAATCTATAACAAGAGATTTTAAAAAAAGGTCATTACATAATAATAAAAGGGTCAATTCAGCAAGAAGATATAACAATTTTAAATATATATGTACTTAAGAGCCATACAGCAAAATACGTGAAACAAATACTGACTAATACTAAAGGAGAAATATACAACTCCACAATAATAGTGGGAGACTTCAACACATCACTTTCAATTATAGACAGAACATCTAAAAAGAAAATCACTAAGGACATTGAAAACTTAAATAAAACCATAAGCCAATGGGACCTAATGGACATATATAGAACACTTCACCCAACATCAGAACAATACACATTCTTCTCCAGTGCACATGGATCATTTTCCAGAATAGACCATATGCTAGGACACAAAATTAGTCTCAACAAATTTAAAAAGGTTAAAATCACACAAAGCATCTTATCTGACCATAACGGTATGAAGCTAGAAATCAACAACAGGATAAATAAAGAAAAAAGAAAAAAAATTCATGGAAACCAAATAATACAATACTACAAAAAGTATGGGTCATAGAAAAAATCAAAATGAAATAAAAAATTCCTAGAATCAAATGAAAATGAAAACACAACATATCAAAACCTATGGGACAGTGTAAAAGCAGTACTCAGAGGGAAATTTGTAGCAATAAATGCCTACATTAAAAAAGAAAGATCCAAAATCATTAATTTAAACGCACAACTTGAACAAATAGAAAAGGAAGAGCAAAAGAAGCCAAAAGCTACCAGGAAAAAAAAGAAATAATAAAGATCAGGGCAGAAATAAACAAAATTGGAAACAGAAAAACAACTGAAAGAATTAGCAAAACCAGAACCTGGTTCTTTGAAAAGATCAGTAAAATAAACAAACCACTGTCTAAACTGACAAAAGGAGGGGGGGGGGAAACAGAAGAGGCAAATAACCAAATTAAGAAATGGAATTGGTAACATTACAACCAATCCAACAGAGATAAAGAAGATCTTAACTGATTACTAAGAAAAATTATACTCCCGCAAATTTGCAAATCTAGACGAAATGGACAAATTCCTAGGAACACACTACCTACTCAAACTAACACAGAGGTAAAAATTTTAAACAGACCCATTACAAAAGAGGAGATTGAAGATGTCGTCAAAAAAGTGACGACGACGACGACAACAAAATGGCCCAGGATCAGGTGGCTACACTGGAGAATTCTACCAAACATTCAGGGAAGAGTTGACAATAATCCTATTCAGTCTCTTCAAAAACATAGAAGAGGAAGGAACACTACTGAATTCTTTCTATGAAGTCAGCACAACCCTGATACCTAAACCAGGCAAAGACATCACACACACACACACACACAAAAGAAGGAACAAAAATTACAGACCAATATCCCTTATGAACATAGATGCAAAAATTTTCAACAAAATTCTAGCCAACAGACTTCAGCAACATATCAAAATATCATACACCATAATTAAGTGGGCTTTATACCGGGATTACAAGGGTAATTCAACATTAGAAAATCAATCAATGTAATCCACCACATAAACAAAAGAACCATATGATCATATTGACTGATACAGAAAAGGCACTCAATAAAATTCAACACTTTTTCTTGATAAAAACCCTCAGACAAATAGGAATAGAAGGGAAATTCCTCAACATATTTAAGGGCATATATGCAAAACTAACAGTTAACATTATACTCAAAAGAGAAGGCTGAGAGCCTTTGAGAATGAGAATGAGACAAGGATACCCACTATCAGCACTCTTAATCAACATTGTACTGGAAGGCCTAGCCAGAGAAATAAGGCAAGAAAGAGAAATAAAAAGATATCCAAATCAGAAAGGAAGAAGTAAAACTATCTCCACTTGCAGATGAGATGATCCTATACATAGAAGACACTAAAGATTCCACAAGAAAACTGCTAGAATAGAAGAACATAGCAATGTTGCTGGGCACAAGCTCAACACACACATGCACACATAAAATCAGCTAGGTTCACTCTAAAAAATAACACTAACAAAGACTACTCAGAAAAAGAAATAAAGAGAACAGTATCATTTACAATAGCTCCCAAATTGATAAAATACCCAAGAATAAACCTAACCAGGGACATAAAAGATTAATACAATGAAAATTATAAAACACTACTACAAGAAACAAACATGACCTACAAAAATGGGAAGATATCCTGTGTTCATGAATTGGAAGGCTCAATACAGTAAAAATATCAGTACTACCTAAAGTGATCTACAAATACAATGCTATCCCGATATAAATCCCAAGATCGTTCTTTACTGAAATGGAAAAACTAATGAACAACTTCATATAAAAAGGAAAGAAACCTCAAATAGCCAAAGCAATATTGAAGAACAAAGCAGGAGACCTCACATTCCCTGACATCAAAACATATTATACAGCCACTGTAATCAAAACAGCCTGGTATTAGTTCAACGCTAGACACATGGACCAGTGGAATAGAATTGAGAACCCAGAATTAAATCCAGCCTTCTATGGACAACTGATTTTCGACAAGGGGTCAAAGTTCATTTGGTTGGGCAGAAACAGTCTCTTTAATAAATGGTGCTGGCAAAACTGGATATCCACCTGCAGAAAAATTTAACAGGACCCATACCTCACGCCATACACAAAAACTAATTAAAAATGGATCAAAGACCTAAATGCTAAGTCTAAAACCAGAAAATTCCTGGAAGAAAACATAGGGAGAAAACTATGGGATCTAATCTTTTGTAAAAATAGGATAACAAACATTACAGGAAAGCCATGAATAGAAGACTACAAAATAAATAAATGGGACCTCATAAATATTAAAAACTTATGCTCATCAAAAGACTTTATTAAGAGTAAATATACAACCTACAGGCTGGGAAAAAGTCTTCTGAAATGACTTATCCACTTAGGGCCTAATCTCTAAAATCTAGAGAAAAATGCAGCAACTCAACAACAAAAAGACAACCCAATCACAAAATGAGCAGAGGACATGAATAGAATCTTCACCAAAGAGGACATTCAGGCAGCCAACAAAAATATGAAAAGGTGTGAGATCATTAGCCATTAAACTCATCAAACCCATTGCCATCGAGTCGATTCCAACCCATTAAAACCCTATAGGACAGAGTAGAACTGCCCCATAGGGTTTCCAAGGAGCGACTGTTGGATTCGAACAGCAGACCTTTTGGTTAGCAGCTGAGCTCTTAACCACTGCACCACGAGGGCTCCCATTAGCCATTAGAGAGATGCAATCAAAACTATAAAACCAGCATCTCACCCCAGCTAAAATTGGCACTGATAAAAAATTAAAAAAAGAAAAGATAACAACAAGTATTGGTGAGGATGTAGGGAGATTAGAACACTTATCCTTTGCTGGTTGGACGGTAAAATGGTACAATCACTATGGAAAATGGTACGACACTTTCTCAAAAAACTAGAAATTGAGCTATCCTATAATCCAGCAATCCACTACTAGGTATATACCCTACAGAACTAAAAATAATGACACGAACAGACATATGCACACTTACGTTCATTGCTGCTTTATTCACAATAACAAATAAATGGAAACAACCAAAGTGCCCATCAACAAATGAATGGATAAGCAAACTGTGGTATGTACATACAATGGAATACTATGAAATCATAAAGAACAATGATGAGTCCATGGAACATACTATAACATGGGTGGAACTGGAGGGCATGACGCTAAGTGAAAAAAAGTCAAACATATAAAGACAATTATTGTATGTTCCTTCTTTTATAAGAAGACGAGAATAGATAAATATGGAGAGACCAATGTTCATTGGTGGTTACCGGGAGACAGGAAGATGTGGGGAAAGTATGTCTTATACCTTAAGAGACTAGTTGTTTTTGTTGATGGGAAAAGTGGCAGCAAATGTGAATATAGTGAGCACAGCCCAACCAAACTAAAAATGAGTGTTTGAGCATATATGGATGGGTATAGTCAAATTGGTATTCAGGTAGGTACAGGTGTGTGCATAGGTGAGAACAGATAGAAGTATCTATAGGTATGTGTAGATACAATTATGTTGGTGCAGGCACATATATTCATTGAAGGCACAAATATGAATACTCCTGAGACATAACCAAACACCTTGCAACATTGGTTTTCTGGGTTTGAAGGCTTAGGACTATAGTCTCATGGGACAACTCAGTCCTTTGGTATAACAGAGTTCACAATAATCATGATCTGCACCCTAGTGAAGTGAGTAGCATCTGGGGTCTTAGATCCTTGTGAGCAGCCATCTAAGACACAACTACAGGTCTGTACTTGCCAGCAGAAAAACAGTAAGAAGGTAACCAAAAGCGTAGAGAACAAACACGTCTAAACAAGCCACAACCTCATCTACCCTGAGACCAGAAGTACTAGATGGTGGCTGGCTGCCACCATTGACCATTCTGACCGGGGTCACAATAGTTGGCTCTGGATAGAATGGGAGAAAATATGGAGCAGAACTCAAATTATTATTTTAAAAATCCAGACAAACGGGAACAGTAGAGAACAGAGGATTCCAAGGCAATTGCCCTGAGAAACTCTTTAAAGTTATAATCGAGCCTATCCCCCGAGATCCCCTTTTAGTGAAATAGCAGGGTGGCACACAAAATAAAGGATATTACCCATAAGATCAGTCCCTAACTTAAAAACCATCAGTATGAGACAAAAAAGTCAACAATTACTCAAAAGTAAAGATGAGAAGATAAGGGGGCAGGGGTACTAGAGTAATGGAAAGGGAACAAATGGAACACAAAGAGAATGTTGACACATTATGATAAACTAATGTCATTGAACAAGCTGTGTGGAAATTGTCAAATGGGAACCTAACTTGATGTGTAAACTTCCACCAAAAACTCGATAAAACATTTTTTTTAAAAGGCGGGGGGAAGAAACAACAAAAAAAGACCCACCGTAAATTACTACCATAATTTTTTTTAATTAACAAATAAGAGATAATACAAAAAAATAAAATGGAGCTAAACTGATACAGTAAGACCTGCGAAAGCTCGAACTTGTGTAAGGCAGAAACCTGTCAGAGAAGGAAAACTCAAATATTTTCCACTAAAATGAACAATAGAAAAGTGGTAAGACTGCACCCAGTCAAAGGCAAAAAACTTGTGAGACCCGGAAAAACAAGGCAAGCCTGTTGAATTCCAGCTCTCACAGGATTCACTGTATATCGAAATGAACTATACATAATGTATAATCCAGTGCCATCGAGTCGATTCCGACTCATAGCGACCCTATAGGACAGAGTAGAACTGCCTCACAGAGTTTCCAAGGAGTGTCTGGTGGATTCGAACTGCTGTCCCTTTGGTTAGCAGGCATAGCACTTAACCACTACGCCGCCAGGAGTGCACACATAATGTATAGAAATGAACTATACATAATATAATCTTTTGGAGAGATTATTACTTTGTTAAATTAAAGAACAGGTATTTTATGAGTGCGTTACCTTTTTATATGCTTATCACTTAGCTTCTTGACTCTTCATCTCATAATTCAAAGCATGAACAATTTCTTGACCTATTCATCAGAGACTACACAATTCCAAATATAGTGGATCACATTCTATATGCACTTTTCTAGTTCTGCTTACAATATTTTTATTCTGTCTAGCTGGCAAATTCCTGAAGGGTAAAAAACAGTACCAGCTTAACCTAATTTATATAGTCTCTAGAATTACTCGGTATCGTTAAAAACAATGAATATCACTTGATCATTTCCATTGGTAGAACAATCACTTACAAAGGAATTTTGAGACCCAGGAAACAACATTTCTTTGTATGTAAAATATTCTCAAGAATTCATTATTATTACCATTAATAATTTTGAAATCTTGTAAGGAATCTTATCGGGAAAATAAAGAAAAAAGCAATAAAGAAAAAAAAAGTTGACACAGAAATATTAAATAAAAGTTTTCATCAACTTGCATATTCATCAAAAACTACTATAAATAAATTAACAAAATCTAATACAATAAATATTTACTGATAGAAAGCCACACAAAAAATTTTTTGCAGTGTTGTATGTTTCTGGGTATGCATAAATAAAATTAACAAGAGAAATACTTAAAATGAGCTATTTCTGATAACTATTTACCGAAATAATCCTCAACACACAGAGGCACACACATACACATTAATGAAGAGCGGTAAACTCCAGTCTCTGCATACTACACTAGACCACTGTTTCCATAGTAGAGCTCAAGCTCAATGATTTTAAGATTGGTAGTTGTTTGGATGTCTCAGAAAGCAATATCTGCATATGGTTGTACAACCAAATCCTGGATATGGCAGTAGTACTAACCACATAACCAGAATTTTCAGGCTAGTTGAAAATAGCTGCCACCGTCTGTTATTTCTGCCCCATCATCACTATTTATCACCTGCCCTCTGTTCAAAACGAAGCGCACGTGTGAACCACGAAGTTGGCCAACTTACAAGTTATCCTTGGGTAGACTCTTTAACCTGAAGCCCTATCCTTTCTTACAGAGTATAGACGTTTAGGTGCTGTCATTTATGCGAACTGTGTTTTGGCCTTGACAAGAGAATTTCCTGTGATTTGGTGTAATACCTGCCACCAGCCAACGACTGTAAGTACTGATGATCACCATTTCGTATTTTAGCAGTCACCAAATATGGAAAACTAAAACTTTGAATTGTTTAAAAGAATATTCATGTAATAATAAAGTTTCTGTATGGAACACCTTGGTGTGAAATATGAATTCCATTTCCAGAGAATAGAATAGTAGAATCCATAGAAAAAATTACAAAGAAGGACAACAATGTACCTCCCCTTCATGTTTGCTGCACCAGCTGGCATGATCAAGATTAGTATGTTAGGTGGCAGTTTAACACATGTGGATTTTTCTTTTTGAAACACTGAAGGGATGGTATCAGCATAAACTGGACTGAATATACATAATTTTAAGAAGTAGGTATATACCCAAGATAAATGATAACATATGTCCACATAAAATTTGTACCCTGAAGTTTATAGCAGCATTATTCATAATAGCCCCCAAATGGAAACAGCCTGAATGTCCAGCAATTTATGAGTGGATAAACAAAATGTGGTATATACGTACAATGGAATATTATGAGCCATTAAAAGGAGTAAAGCTTGAAAACATGCTACCTGGAAGAAGCCAGACACAAAAGGCCA
Source organism: Elephas maximus indicus (assembly GCF_024166365.1). Lineage (NCBI taxonomy): Eukaryota > Metazoa > Chordata > Mammalia > Proboscidea > Elephantidae > Elephas > Elephas maximus. The sequence continues at coordinate 80,358,200 of NC_064846.1, read as the reverse complement.
CATCCAGTAGGATTCTATTTATATGAAATGTCCAGAACAGACAAATTCATGAGACAAAAATAGATCAGCAATTACCAGACAGGTGGATTATTGACAATTCTCTGGGAATAAGGCTTTGAAGGAGCTCTGTCTTAGTTATCTAGCGCTGCTGTAACAGAAATACAACAAGTGTGTGGCTTTAATAACCAGAAATGTATTTTCTCACAGTTTTGGAGACTAGAAGTCCAAATCAGGACCCTCTAGAGGAGAGTCCTTCCTTGTCTCTTTCAGCTTCTGGTAGCTGCTGGCAATCCTTGGTGTCCCCAGGGTGGAGGTTCATCTGCCTCCATCTTCACATGGCACCTCCCCCATGTGTGTCTCTGTGTCTGCTCTGCTCTTTTTATAAGAAACCACTTTACACTGGTATGACCTAATTAACATAACTAAAGAAAACCCCAATTTCCAAACAAGGTCATATTTACAGGTACAGGGATTAGGACTTGCACATAACATTTGGGGGGACACGAAGAAATCCATAACAAGCTTCAACCACCATCTGCCTCTGATGGCTATTCAAAAAAAAAAGCATTGCCGTGGAGTCAATTTCAGCTCAAAGTGACCCTCTCCTGCCTTCCACCATGATTGCAACTGAAGAGGAGAGAAATGGGAAAAGAACGAATTACAGCACCACAAAGCTTGATTTCCTTACTGAAAATCAGCCATTTTTCTTAAATAAATGCTCCCTGAATCCCCGCAATCCTTTGCTTAATTTCCAGAGTTCTGAAAAAGTTGATTCCAACCATTTTTCCAGTTTTCTCATTGCTTTTATGGAGGAGAGAATTTTTGTAGTTCCTTCCACTGACATCTTCACTGATTTTCTGGGATTTCTTTTTGGAGTGATGAGAATGTTCTGGTACTAGGTAAAGCTGATATTGCACAAATTTGTGATACACTAAAAGCCACTTAATTATACAGTTAAATAGGTGAATTATATCTTAACAAAAAAAACTTCTCAGAGCCATTAATAGACTGCTATTCATTATGAATCTCTAAGAGAGAACTATAATATATATACATTATTTCCCAATTTATTCTTAAGGGTATTCCATGTATTTCTCAATAGATTTGGAGGAATCTGAGTATTTCTACAGTGTCTATTTTACTGCTGTCCTAGATCTAGGATTCAGTGTGTCAAAAACAGAAGACAGTATTAAATGTGTTGATGTATCGCAATAAATTGTATCTATTTCTGTGTAGTTAAAATGCCTGCCTTTCAAAAATATTTAAAAATTACATGTCCCTTTTACAGTATTATGTAAAGTTTTGACATTGAATTTCCTTTCAGATTGTTTCTGTGAGTCCAACCTTCCAATACAGAGGAGCTCAAGACGTTTCTGATGAGTTCATCTATTTTCGTCCTGTTGATGAAGAAGTTCGGGAAGAGGCCAGAAGACAAACACAACAGAAATCAACCATAACCTCCCATCGGCATACCAGAGAAGGTATCCATCAAAGGGACCTGGGGATTCAATCAGGCGGTGATGGTTACCCCCCTCCCCCGCCCCTATTAACTGAAGAATTAGATAGCATTGCCCTAATAAGATCAAAAGCTTCAGGGCTTCTTCTGGAGAAAATGCCAGTTAAATCTCCAGGAGTCCCAGAATCTCAATGCTTAGAAGTTACGGGAATGACCAGTCCAGAGGAAAGGAGGAAAGGCACCGCAATACTTGTTGCTGGTATGCCAGGATATGAGGAGCTAGATGACAGAGAAATTTCAACTTTGAAATTCACTGGGTTTATAAAAAAAAATTTTTTTTAATACATCTGGAGCCTTTAATAAATGTTCATCATCCTCAGAATACAGTCGCCCACGAACCCCGAGAAATCTGTGGCTGGTATCTCCAGAAAACACAGAGTCCTCAGGAAGTGATGAGTTGGAAGTAGACAGAAGAAGGTACCGTTATGGACAAAGACGCATCGTCCGCCGTTCCTGGGAGGAGCTCTTAGAGGCACCTCTGAACAGCGAAGGACTCCATATCCTCCAAACTATTCCTACAGAAGAGAGACAGAATGGGTATCTCCGGCTGCCACTAGAAGAAGAGAATCGAGCAATTACTGCACCCAGAGGTCACCACTCCCATGCTCTGCAAGGCCCTTTCCCATTGCTGCCCCAGCGTCCTAAGCTCCAGCGACAGCGCAGTAAAAGCCTGCCCCGATACAGTGATGTCAAGAGTCGAAAACTAAAGGAGCCGGAGTTAACATTAAGCCCAGAAGGGGCCCACTTTTTCTCCCCAAGTGATCATAATTTGCTTAGAGGAGGTAAGATTTATGAACTTATTATAACTACTTTTGTAAATTAAGCATAATTTTTCAGACAAGTAGGTTTTCATCAGTAAATTTACTTTCAAACTCACCACCTGGAAATCTGTTTCTTTCTACTCCCTAAGACATTAGCTTCTTCAAAGAGATCAGTTACTATCCCACAATTGTAAGCTTTATACCTGTTTACTACAGTCTGACTTTAAGTTTAATCAATTAAATCAAACATCAGTTAATAATCATGTGACGATATCTCTAAAATATATAGACTTCGTTATGAATTCTGAATGAATATTTTCTTCTGGAAATATAATTTCCAGCTAGGTAGGTAATCTTGACAAAATGATTAGTCCTCCCTTACCCCAATTTTTAACTAATAGAATAGTAATTTTAACCCAACCATACCCATCACCCAGTAACTATGTATTCAGGGCCTCAATTAGGGAATGAATGGGATAACTGCCTACCCAACTAATTAAAAAAAGAAGCAATTTCTCTATTTCCTCCAGCATGTTAGCACCCTAGTGGCTAAACCAAAAAAAAAAAAAAACCAAACCCCTTGCAGGGGAGTCTATTCCTACTCATAGCGACCCTTTAGGACAAAGTAAAACTGCCCCATAGGGTTTCCAAGGCTGTAATTTTTGAGAAAGGAGCCTTGGTGGCACAGTGCTTAAAGCACTTAGCTGCAAACCAAAGGTCAGAGGTTTTCACGCACCAGCTGCTCAGTGAGATAAAGATGTGGCAGTCTGCTTTCAGTTAGAGCTGAGCGCTTTAACCACTGCACCACCAGGGTGGCTAGAAAGTGTTGATTGACAAACCAACGATTAATATAATGCTTTATAATGCTTAAAGGTAATATTAATAGACGTATTTATAATGTATTTTAAAATCCTAGATTGAAATTTGCTATTTTCTATAAAGCAAGATTTTTGTTTTTATTGTTGCCACTATTTAAACATATGCAACAATACTACTATGGATAACAAATAGTTTTAGGAATTTTCAGTTCTAAATCATCTTAGTAGTCCTGTCCCAATAACTTCACATGAATGGTGTCATCAGTTAGAAACTTTTCTTACAAATAACCCCACCAAACCACTGAAAAAGAGTAAGTATCAAGAATCTGACTGAAACTTACCTGAAATCATAATTTTGGTCATTCTGTAATTTGGCTGTTTTCCTACACGTATTTAGGGCTCTGAGAAGTTGTTTATCAGAAACTGAAATTCCAAGTATAACCCATAGTCAGCTGAGAGTACTCCGTCCTTTGAAGTGTTCATAATATTGGCTCAATCCCAGTCTCACATCCCCTTTCCTCAAAACTTCTGCACAATCCTGGGTGTTTCCATTCTCATGGTTGCCCCTCTCTGTGCTTTCATTTTTCCACTGAACTCTTGATTTCATTCGCATCTCACACTACAAAAGAAATAAAAATGAATATTAAACATCTTTGTTCCTAAAAGCTCTTCAGCTACCCACCGTTGTAATTTCTCATTAACTAACATTCCTCTGCAGACTGCCTCCCTCCACAATGTTGCTCAATCTCTCACTCTCTTCCTCCCCTTCTCTAAGTCAACTACCTCCGGATTCCTGGTCATTATGTGGGCCCATCCAGCCAGAACTTCATTTTCCTCTGCCCCTCTTTTCCACCCGAAACTGCCTATCAAGATATTTTGCAAAACAGTTTACGTACCGTGGTAATGTTGCCATGTGATTTTAAATTGTTAAGGGGATTGAATTTATATCAAATTTGGATATAATTGTCTGTCATCCTTATTTATAAGGGTTCTTCTCAAGATGGAGGTCAATCTTCTTTAATTTCAAAACAACTTTTGATTTTGTGTTTTAGCAAAACCAAAGCAAAGACGCAGCATTGAAAAAGGCTCGCAAAAGGCCATTTCATCAGCTTCTGGAGAATATCCTTCTATCAGTCCAACCTTGGATATATCTTCTGTGAGGAGAGGTGAATTAGGAGTTCCTGGAGATAATGCTGGACTTCTCAGGGGCAATGTTAGAGTTCCCAGGCATCATGCAAGCATTTCCATTGGTAATGTTGGGGTTCACATGGGTAATTCTGGAGTTCCCAGGGGTACTGTTGGAGTTCCCAGGGGTACTGTTGGAGTTCCCAGGGGTACTGTTGGAGTTCCCAGGGGTACTGTTGGAGTTCTCATGGATAATCCTGGGGTCCCCAGGGGCAATGGTGGAATCCCGATGGGCAGTGTTGGAGTTCCCATAGATGATGTTGTAACTTTCAGGCATAATGTTGGCACTTCCAGACATACTTTCATCTCTGCACTTACTGAGCTCTCAAAGATAGGTGAACACCAAGTATAAAAACTGACTTTACAAAGCAGTCCTGGTACCTAAAGAAACACACCAAGACACCTGACATCAAAACAAAGATTATCAAAGCTTACAAACTGAAAGACTAAATGAGACTTCTAAATTCAAAATGCTTAAATAAACACGCTTATTCTGGTTTTATTATTTTTTTAATTTAACTAAATTAGAGTCTACTTAAGAGTCTACTTACTACTAGCTTATTCTGCAGGGTAGTCCTCTTTCATCTGTGGGATAATTTGATTGGAGGATGAGTTGTAGAGAAGTTAGATACTTCTTTCATCAAGCCTAAATTTCTATTTGGTAAAGAGATACAGTATACTTACCTATCACTAAGCAGAATAACAACTAACCTCCAAATAATATCGCACATTTCATAGTCCCAACAGATTCAGGTCTTCTTAAATGTTTTGATGAGCAAATGAAAGTGATCTGAGAGTTATTAACAGCCCTTTGGATGAGTCCAGCTTAATGGCCAAGAAATTTATTGAGTGCAAACTAAGGAACCAGAAGATTCTTGAATATAGTGCTTCTCTGAAATGTCCAGCCAGGCTCTCTGAAGAAAGCTCACTAACAAGAGTATTTAAGTCCACAGATTTTATTTTTAGGACACATATCTGACAAATTGTAAATATTTATTGGAAGCCTTAAAGATACAAGGAGACAAACAACTGTAGAAGTGTAAATAGTGTGTATGGTTGTGATATAAATAATATCACTAAGACAACACTAACAGCACCACAGGATGCCTAAAATATTGCATGCTGAAGCCATATTTTCTTTTGAAAATTAATTTTGGATATTCTCCCCAACTAGCAAGTTAGTTTTGCATAAAATGATTCACAATGGAAGGAAAAGATTATTAAAATACCTTACTGAATTATTGAATAGGATACCCTTCTCAGGAAGAAGAGGACCACTTTTCTCTGGCCTAGATGATCAACGTGGTATTCAAATCACACAACCATAGTTACTTATAAAAGTTGGTTTGCAAAAACATTTATTTCACAAATCCCCTAAGATAAAAAAAAAAATAGATAAGGTATAACTGGGAAATAACGAGACTATTTCCATAAACTACGTAAGGAAAATCATCTCATTACTTTATATTCATACCTTATATATTTTTTCCAATGGTTTAGGGCACATGTGCCACTATTCATTTTGTACATTTAAATTTTCAACTTTCCTGAATAATGGTAGCTGTTGCTTTGTTTTGTTTTTTAAATAATAAAAAACAAGAATAACTTAAATTATGGTTACCATCTGACCCCTATAGTGTGCCTTACCACATCGTGCAAGGGATGGTAATCTGTGATCTGAGGGCAAACTCTTACCACTCAAGGGCTTCATTTTACTTTTTGGAAGGAGGTAAAGAGGCTGTCTAGCCTCCCTCTCTTCACTATCACTTGGTTCAGAGTGTAGTTTCTGAACTAGGGTTTGCCCTCCAAAGAAAAGGAAAGGCAGTGAGGTTTCTTTCTCCTACTTCTTACTAGCCCATAAGGCAGAGTACCACTTGAGTAACCTGAATCTTTCATAGAATGGCAAAACCACAGAAGTAATGGAGGGGCCCAGGCTCCCATACTTCAGTTACTGCCAACCCTTGACTGAGTAAATACCAAACTGACAGTTCACCTTGTTTAACAGATAATCTACTCTAAATGCCTTCTTGTTACACTGACTTTGTGAAACACAACTACTGCATTTCTAACCTTCAAAGGAAACCACCTTGTGAGTGCAAAGAAAGTAAGACGAAAACTAAGAGATAACTTACTAAAAACTGATACCAAACAGGAAGTGAAAGGAAGCAAAGACAGAAAACAAAAACATACTCAATTACATATAACACTGCTACATAACTGAAGATGATCATCAAAACAAAACACTACCAGCAATAAAAACTGGTACCAAACAGGAAGTGAAAGGAAACAAAGACAGAAAACAAAAACATACTCAATTACATATAACACTGCTATATAACTGAAGATGATCATCAAAACAAAACACTACCAACAACAAAAACTGCTATGTGAGTGTTATGCCTCATGCTTACAATCCATATAATTTTGAATATTGTGCTTTCTGGCTTTAATCTTCAAAAAGAAATATATATATATACATGTAAAGTGGCCAGCTGCTTCTTCTGTGTAAAATTTTCAGGAATTTAATGCAAGTAAGGTAGGTAAAGAATCAAACGTAAAGATGGTCTAATGAGATAATTATCAATCTTATAAAGGAAGTCGCTTACAGTATTGGCTTTATTCTGCTAAATGCTGTCGTTCAGAACTGAGCAACGCAAAAGTTAAAGTGACACATCGCTATCTATCTCCAAAGATCACACCACTTCTTAGCGTTCTCTGTGTCAAGTAAATTTTGAAGTCATTCAGTAATCATCATAATTCTACAGAAAAGAGAGTAAAGAGTATGGAATATATCAATTAAGAACACTTTGCAAGTTTCACACAAATTGAAATTGAGGTTTCAGTGGAAAAAATGTTAAAATTGAAAATCTAAATGCGTCAGGTTAAAGAAAGGAAATGAGCCATTTCTAGCTCTCTTGCTCTTGCCAGATAAGAGATAGGTTAAAACAGCCCATATATATTTTGATGTGATGAAATAAGAAAATTACTTGCGAAATTTGATGATAGCATAAAGTGGGAAAAAGAACTCTGAGATTTTCCCGCAAGAAGTACAGTTATCAGAAAACAATGGTTAGTGCTTAACTACCTTAATTGGCCAGATTCTTTTCTTCCAAAGTTCTAGAAAACTGTGAAGTGTGCCCTACCGAGTGTGAATAGAAGATGAATTCTTCTAAATTTACAGATTTTTAACATCCATTCCCCTGATTAGGGAATACACTAAATTTATTTTCATTTTAAAATTAAATTGTACAATGTGTATTCACACAAGACCAGATGATTTTTAATTCACAAAATATTTGCTTAGCAACTCTGATTGGAAAAATCAAAAAGTTTTCATAAGTTTTCCTTACCAAATAATGTTTCATTTATCTTTGTTTACATCTTAAAAAACTAACCAAATGAAAAAAACACCTCTCTGAGAACCAACAAAAGTGTGGTATTTAAATCACAAAACTGCAAACATCATTCTAGCCAACAAACAGTGTTAAAATATATATATCTCTCTCTCCAAGAGTTTAGTTGAATGAAAAATATCATGAAAAATTCTGAGTAGGGAAATAACCCATCTATATAACCTATACCTTAGAACAAAGGGCCTTCAATGGCTTATAAAAGACCTTTTTAAAAGAAATTTTTTTGAAGCAATCTGCTTTTCTATTCTTAAAAGTTTTAATATCCTTAAAGATTGAAATAATTTTTGCTGGATAAAAAGAATAAATTTTAAAATTATATAAATTAGAATTGCTCCTTTTTTTTTTTTTCTTTTGGACTATTTCCTTTATTTTAAGTGGAAGTTTACCAGAAGTAGAACATAGTATGTAAGAAAGCTTCTGCTGTACAACTAACAAGAGCACTGTGGCCACCTTGTGCATAAAAATTTCCTGACTTAGAAATAAAATGGCCTTTATATTAAGAACAACCTAAGAGAACTGAATTTTGATTAATGATGAAAAATTATCTTAAATTCTAAATTAAGAGACCAAATTGTGTCCATAATTAGAAAGTAAAATGGAAAGTTGAGGCTTTACAGATGTAGTCTAATTTATTTAAGAAAATCACAGTAGCATGAGCCACTACAAAATTAAAACATACTATAGAAATTTTTTTTTAGCCAAAATTAAAACCAGGCAAGGGAATTCCTTTTGATGGTTAATCTAATAGTAAATGAATGCACAATGGTATCTTCTTTTAAGAATGAGTCAAATATAGACCGTACTCAGTATTTATTCCAAAAATCATTTACTACCAAGAAAGCCTTGTTATTGCACGTGGTATTTCCATCTAGTGATTATGTTTCAAGTATGTTTTAGAAGTGAAAATTCAGAATATAGCAAAGTGCTTTTAATAGATCAAAAATGATGTGCCTTGTCGAGTAAATATTTCAAGATCAGAGAGCCTCACTGATGTGTGTGACAATCCAGCGGAACATGAGAGGAAGGAAGAAGAGCAAAACAAAAATTAGAATAAAACTATAGCTTTTGAAGTAAATTATGTTTTCTTAAAAAAATATTATTCTAAAGGTATATTTTTGGCTTTTTGCGGTTTTGGAACTTGTCATTTTCTTTTTATTAATATGAACAAAGGAGCCTTAAAATAATTTAATTAGACTTTAGCATTTACATCTCCAAACTTTATACTACATTCTGATCCCCTAATTCTCATCCCTTTATTGATTTATGAAAATAAAAATCCCAAAGTTAGATTTTTCCCAGATTGTGTAAAGATATACCAAATTATAACATCCATGGTATCAAATCAGTGAAGTCAAAATGATTGTGTCTAAGTGTAAGGGCCTGAACGCCAGGAATCCCCAAAAGGAATCCTCGGTAGGGAAAAGAATAGCAATCACTAGTTTGTGCCAGCCTTTCCTACCTTATAAAAAAATACACAACATGTAATTTCAAGCCCTTTTCAGTTTAATTTTAAGTTTTAAACAGCTTTCAAAAGACTTCCTTTTTTTTTTTCCTTCTTTCATATATTGTAAAATATCTCTCACCTGAAGAAGTGCTCACGTTAGGCTCCTTGAGTAAATGAACACATATACATCACCAATTTCTGAAGTTGTAAAATATGTCGATGAAAAAAGATAAAATATACGTTTTGTGAATTTACCTAGAGCGTATTTTTGCTATTAAAAAGTAATATTTTAAGAGTTTATTTTTAAAGCTGACTCACCTCTAGTAGATTTTATTACCTTATGCAACTAGTATCCATCTAGAAACCAAGTTCTCTACTCTTATACATATATTGAAGTAAAATAAAAAGATCACCTTCAAAATAAAACTTAGTTAAATATACACAGTGACATTCATAGTTAATATAATACTAAGCCATGTTAGTATCAACAATTAACAATACTGATTTGTCAAAAATAAAGCCCAGCAATCTTGAAGATTGTCATGAATATACTAATTTTTATAATTCCCCCATAAGCGTATCTAGTCATTCAAATACAAATACACATAAACTTGAAAATTTTAAAGTTGCAGAATCATAACGGCCAAAATTCATCCCTTAAGCTTAATGTATCAGTACAACGTAGTAAAGGTTATTACCAATACAGGTGCAGTACTTAGAGGGTTTTAAAAGTCTGTGAGGAAGAAAAATTAGTAAAGACCTATTACTGATTTGAAAATACCCATTTGCCTCAAAATTTGGTAGTAACACCTCTACACATTACACCTTCTCAAATCTTTAAGCCCATCAAACTCTCAAATCAAGTGTTTCGGTTTGTTGTAACTATGTCCAGTATGTTTCAAGTAAGTAACTGCATATTTCTCTTCTGTTTCATCTACCACCAGTGACAAAAGAACAAATCTGTCTTAATTGAGAAAAAAAAAAAAAGTTTTTTCCCTGCTCCAAAAAAAAAAAAACCAAAATCTGTGAGAGCTGGTGCAATGCTTAAGCTTTTAGTATTCGGTATGAATTTAAATTTTCTACCTTTTGAGAAAAGGAAGCATTCCACTTGGTTTTATTTTAAAAGAAAAAGAGGACAGTAGGTAAAGTACACTGGTATCATGAAACACTTTCCATTTTACACCGATGCTGCGTTAGATTTTTTTCTTTACACTTGCATTGCCATTAATTGCTGACCATTGTTGACTTCTGTCTTGTTTGCTAAGAGTCCACTGTGATATGTTTAAACAGAGTGCCATTTAAGGTGATATTTTAATGTATATGTGACGTGTATTTTGGCCTGTCTTCTACCTTTAAATAAAGTGTAGTGTAGATTAATGTGATGTCTTCATTTATCCAGGGGTTAATTATTATAGCACTAGAAAATATAGGAGCCCTGGTGGCACAGGATCGGCAGCTCGAATCCACCAGTTGCTACTTGGAAACTCTGTGGGGCCAGTTCTACTCTGTCCTATAGAGTTGCTATGAGTCGGAATCGACTTGACGGCAAAGACTTTGGTTTTGCCTTAGAATATATAACAGCTGGTGCTCAGTCCATAAGATTACCCTAAACTTTACACAGCTCACAACAGATATTTTAATATCTTACTAACTTAAAATTCTGATACAGAGTATTACAGAGGAGTTACGATCATTTCAAAACTAAATTACTGAATTTATCTTATTTCTGTAGCAAAATGCACCAAACATTCATTAGTATCCTTTTCAGTAACAAACAAAGCCAAAATCATTTCTACACCTTCGAATGCAGCTGTAACTTCTATCCCGTGGACTTTTGATCAAGAGCAGTGCTGTGATTTTTTCTTTTTGGACCTTTATTCTGTGTATCTGAGGGTATGACAAAGAGAGAAGGGGATGCGGGGAGAAATGTATATACCATCATCATCATTTATATTCAATAAGTGACAGTTTGACAACACAATGCCTTTTTAATTAATAATGTCAAAAAGATAATTTTATATTTTACTAGATAATGATTACAAAAACAAAAACGATTATTCAACCTCCGATATCATTTCATCTGCATCTATAACATAAATCTGTGGTTCCTAACCTTTGACCTACTAAACTGACAAGCAGGAGGACAGATATTCAAACGCTGACTTTTCTGTTCTAATCAATGATGAATACAAATAGAGAGGACAACTAGTCTCCAGGCTTGCACATTGAGAATCTTAACTTATTCTATATGTTTCACAGGTTTCATTTTTATACAAACTCTTATCAAAAGTTTTGTTTTTCTCTTGCAGAAAATGAACTATTTTTTTTTACAACACAAGTTTGATTTATAAACCTTATAAACTAAAATACAAAAATTTTCCTGCTACAGAAATAGATTAATTAGCTCCCCCTCTGATGATGTAGTTTTTAAGAGCTCAGCTGCTCACCAAAAAATGGGTAGTTTGAATCCACCAGCCGCTGCTTGGAAACCGTATAGGGCAGTTCTACTCTGTCCTATAGGGTCACTATGAGTCAGAATCAATTCGACGGCAACGTGTTTTTGGATTTCTTATATGGTTTAAACTAAAATTTTAACCCCTGGATAATATGATTTCTCCTAAATGTTTTCAATTTTGTATTTGTGCCATGTTGAGAATTGTTCTCTAGTTTATATAAGCTATAAATGTTATTAGTGTTAGTTATTTCTCTTCCTTCTCTTCAAATAAATTGTGATACTAAGTGTAATGGACTCTTTTTTTTTCCTATCAAATTATCTTGTTAATCCTTTGTGCCTAGTAAAATGTGCTGATGGTGAACATCACTGTGTGGTCTTTATTAGGCATAGATTTTCCAGTACATTACAATGATGTGTAAGGTGCACTGCAAACAATGTAAAACTTGGTCTTTTATCTAACACATCCATTTGCTTAAAAAATATATTTGGCATAATAGTGAAGGGAACATATTTCTTTCTAAATTCAAATTTGTCTTTTGTTTTAGAGGAAGTGTGGTAAACTTCATTTGTAAATTTAGATCTCAATAAACAGTGTAATTGCATTCCAATATTGTTTGCTCTTTTTATGCCTCTTACATTTTCCTTAGTGCTACAACCATCCCTAATGCAGATATTTTTAATATATAGAAAATAATAGACTTAACTATTTGAATACTTGAAAGTTTAAGCCTTCCCTCTCCTCCCCCCACCCAAAAAAGCCCAGACCAAAAAAGAAAATGTTGAAACAGTTTCAAGGTACTACTTTAATTCTTGACTGACATGATTTTTCAACCTAGTTGTCTGTAAACATAACCTATTACACAATCTCTGGGTTTCTGAGAAACACAAACTGCTTTCTCATCCCAGGAGTCTGGCATGCATTGGTCTCCAGCTATAACTTTGCTAAAGGTCTCTCTTCCCAGTTGACCATCCTCTAAATTATCTTGTTGGCACATCCTAGGTATGACGGCACTGACTTCTCCTTTTATAGGACTCCAAGCACTTCAGAAACCCACCTATGCTTAACATAACTCCAGAAGAGCACTATTTACTCCTTTACCCTTGGCAGACATTGAGCAAATAATGACATGTTTAATGAATATATATATTTATTAATATACATATTTGTGTATATATACTAATATATATTATACATATTAGACAGTTTATTCCAACTACATTATGTTAATGAAAAAAGATGATGAATAAGGCCAAACCAATATGACTATTGTTTTTTTAGTGTCTTAGTTCCAATTTTTTATCTAGTTGTTTGTGTTATCTTTGTGATTTTAAAAGCTGAACATTTAATATGGGATGAAATGAATCCAACGAATAAAAAAATGGACATCAATATTTCACTGAGAAAGAAAATTTAGAAAACTTGAGAAGGAACAGCTGTGGTGTTCATTCATTTTATTCAACAAAAAGTTGAACATCAACCAGATGGTATGTACTGTGCTAGGCACTGAGGGGTACATTGGTGAGCAAAGCAGACTTACCCCTGTACTCCTGGAGCTTACAGTCTAGTTGGAGAACAGAGTAAATAACTAGGGTGGGCAGGAAGGGCATTTTTGCCAGTAACTGATAATCACCTTTTCTCCGTTTCCAGTAAGAAATAACTCTTAAAGCTAGCTATGAATAAAATATTTATACAGAAAAAATGTCTGAGCAGGTCCTTATTGCATTATTATAATATAAAATAGCCTCGAACAAATACTGAGTAGAATCTGTCACTATAAGAACCCTGTAAGAATACTCTTTCTATAAAGCACAGCAAAGTCCTAGGCATGATATCTAATCATAACCTAACACAATCGTGGCAAAAAAATCAAGTCACATCTGTTGCTCTTGTCTGACTTGTTGATAAATAATTTTCTCTAATGCAATGGCTCTCAGACTTGATGTGGATCAAAATCTCTTGGAGAAGTAATTAAAATTACAAATTCTGGGGAAGATCCTGACACTAAATAAGAATATCTAGGGTTGGTGTGCAGGAATCTACATTTTTTGTTTTCATTTTTATTTTAAGACAATCACATACTTAAGAAAAAAAGTCACAAGCCCATTAGAGAACATTTTTATTTCTGGATCATTTAAGAATAAGTTGCGGACCTTTAATAATTTATAATTATTAATTTAGTCTGTATTTCCTACAAACAAAGATATTCACCTATGTAACCACAATACAACAATCAAAACCAGGAAACTAAAGACCATGTTCGGTTTCCACCAAATGTCCCAATTATGTCCTTTATAGCAGAAGGATATAGTTCAGAATCACATGTTTCATTTAGATGTCATGTTTCCTTTGTCTCCTTCAGCCTGGAGGAGTTCCTCAGTCTTTTCTTGAGTTTCATGACCTTGACTCTTTTTAGAGGATTGTTATGCGTATTCATCAGTAATATCACTGGATGTTGTGCTCTTCTGATTGCATCCTATCAGATGACACAATTTCAATTTGTCTTGTTACTGATGATGTTCATTTTTATCACTTGATTAAAGCAGTGTCTTCCAGGCTTCTCCACTGTTAAGTTACTCTTTTTCCCTTTGTACTTAATAAGTATTTTGTAGGGAGACACTTTTAAATTATGTAAGCATTTTATTCTTTTAACCTTTTAACTGTTTTCATTTATTTTTTTATCTGGAAGGATTCGTAGTTATAACACTTCCCCCAACAACAGCACAATATGTAATGCAATATGTACTCTCCTCAATGCATATAGACCATTCTCCAGGATAGACCATATATTAGGCTGTAAAGCAAGTCTCAATAAATTTTAAAAGCTTGAAGTCATACAAAGTGTTTTCTTTGATCACAACGGAGTGAAATTAGAAATAACAGAAATAAAACAAAAAACAAATATATGGAAATTAAACAATACACTGTTAAACAATCAATGGGTCAAGGAAGAAATCAAAAGAAATCAGAAAATACTTAGAGTCATATAAAAAATGAAAGCACAGCATATCAAAACATATGGGATACAATGAAAGCAGTGCACAGAGGGAAATTTATGCTATAAATGCTACATTAAAAAAGAAGACAGATCTCAAATCAATAACTTAACTTTACAACTTGAAGCCTTAGGGAAAAAAGAGCAAACAAAATTCAAAGTAACAAGAAGGAAGGAGATAATAAAGATGAGAGCAAGTATTAATGAAATAGAGAATAAACAGAAAGAATCAGTGAAAATAGAAGCTGTTTTTTTTTTAAAGGTCAATAAAATTGAGAAACCTTTAGCTACACTGAAAAACTAAAAAAAGAGAGAAGAGGTAAAATCAGAAATGGAAGTGGGAACATTAGAATCAATCTTACAGAAATAAAAAGGATCATATGAGAATAATACCATGAACAATTATATGCCAACAAATTAGATAATATAGATGAAATAGGCAAATCCCCAGAAACATGTAAACTTCCTACATTGAGTGAAGAAGAGCTAGAAGATCTTAATGAAGCCATAACAAAAAAAACTCAATCACTAACCAAAAACCTCCCGACAAAGAAAAGTCTGAACAAAATTGCTTCACTGGGGAATTCTACCAAATATTTAAAGAAGAAGTGAGCCCAATCCTTCTTAAACTTTTCCAAACAATTGAAGAGGAAGGAACAATTCTAAACTCGTTCTATGAGGCCAGCATTACTCTGACCCCAAAAGCAAACAAAGATAGCACAAGAAAACTACAAAACGATATCCCTTACGGATATAGATGCAAAAGTCCTCAACAAAATATTAGCAAACTGAATCTAAAATCATATTAAAAGGATTATACACCATGATAAAGAGGGATTTATCCCAGTAATGCAAGGGTGGTTCTTCATCAGAAAATCAATGTAATAAAGCACATTAATAGAATAAAGGAAAAGAAACACATGATCATCTCAATCAACACAGAGAAAGCATTTGACAAAATCCAACACTCTTTCATGACAAAACACTCAACAAGGTAGGAATAGAAGAGAAATTCCTCAATCCAGTAAATAACATTTATGAAAAATCCATAGCTAACAACATGCTCAAAGGAGAAAGTCTGAGAGCATTCCCCTTTAGATCAAGAATAAGACAAAGATGCCTGCAATCACCACTGCTATTCAATATTGTACTGGGAGATCTAGCTGGAGCAATTAAACAAGAAAAAGAAATTAAATGCATCAAAATCAGAAAAGAATAAGAAAAACTATCTCTATTCACAGAAGATATGATCCTACATATAGAATATCAAAAAGAATCCACAAGAAAACTACTAGAGCCAATAAATGAATTCAGTAAAGTGGCAGGATACAAGGTAAACACACAAAAATCAGTTGGGTTTTTATACATCAGCAGTAAGCAACCTATAAAGGAAAGAATTACATTTACAATAGCATCTAAAAGAATAATATAGGATTAAATTTAACCAAGGAATTGAAAGATCTGTACACACAAAAATATAAAACACTACTGAAAGAAATAAATAAGACATAAATAAATGGAAAGCTGTTCCATGCTCATGAATCAGAAGTCTTAATATTGTTAAGATGTCAATACTACCTACAGCAATCTATACATTCAACACAATACCCGTCAAAATTCCAACAGTCTGTAGGACCGGAAATGCTGATCCTCAAATGTACATGGAACTGCAGGGGGCCCTGAATAACAAAAGCAGTTTTGAAAAAGAATGACAAAGTAGGAGGACTCACACTCCCCAATTTCAACATCATAAAGCTATAATAATCAAAACAGTCTGGTATTAGTTAATGACAGACATAGAAAACAACGTAATAGAATTGAGAGTCCTAAAATAAAACCATACACCTACACTCAAGTGATTTTTCACATGTGTGCTAAATCCATCCAATGGGAAAAGAATAGTGTAATAAAAGTGCTGGGACAACTGGAGTTCCACAAACAAAAGAATGAACCTGAACACAGACCTCAAACCATATATGAAAACTAACTCCAGATGGATCAAAGACCTAAATGTGAGAAATGAAACCATAGAACTCTTAGGAAAGAACATAGAGGTAATTAATGCTTCAGGATCTAGTTTTTAACAATGAACTCTAAGGTATGCCACCGGAAGCGTGAGTAGCAAAAGGCAAAATAAATGAATGGGACCTCATCAAAATTAAAATATTTTGTTCATCCAAGTACCTTATCAAGAAAGTGAAGAGATAATCTACAAATGGGAGAAAATTTTTTGAAACTCTATATTGGGTAAGATTTTAATATCCAGAATATATAAAGAAACCTTACAACTTAACAACCAGAAAGCAAAAAACCAATCGAAATATAATCCCGATCAGAAAGGGAAAATGCAAAACAGAATTTGAAATTCTCATGGAATCCAGAATTTCTGGAGCCATGGAGGCTGGATGAATCCCTGAAACTACTGCCCTGAGATGATCTAGAAACCTTAAACCGAAAATATCCCCTGAAGCCTTCTTAAAACAAAACAATAAGTTGGCTTAACTAGTAAAGAATGTTTGCCTTGAGCACTGTGATGTTTTAAAATCTATCTAACGGATCAAATCTATAAGGGATCAAACTGACAACAGCAACTTCAAAGATTAGATAGGAAAGGTAGGGTGCAGTTTATGTTAGCAGAGGAGGAACAACTCAGAAAAGAAGGGTGAGGAAGGCGGGGCCAAGATGGTGAACAAGTCAGAAGCTTCCACTGATCCCTCTTACAACAAAGACCAGAAAAAACAAGTGAATCGATCATATATATAACAAGCTAGGACCCCTGAGCATCAAAGACAAAATTAAGGAATTGTTCTGAGCAATGGGGGAGGGAGAGCTGGTGCGGAAGCAGCAACGAGTTGCCCAGCCTGCTCAGCTCCTCAGCTCTGATTCCTTGGCGCCATTCTTTGGTGCTACTGTGGTGGGGCTGATGGTAGTTTCCTGAGACACGGCAGCTTCAGAGAAAGAAGGCAAGCAGAGTAGCGCACCCCTGACCCTGTGGTGTGTCTACAGTGGGGCTGCTTCAGCAAAAAAAGGCAACCAAAGTGCCAGCACCCCAACCCCCTGGTGTGACAGCCGCAGGACTGGCTGTGGAGTTTAGACACAGCTGCATCAGGGAAAGAAGGCAAGCATGGGAAGCAGCCCTAATGCCCTGGGGTGATCTTGACGGGGACCCAGCCAGTGCACCCAGGCTACACACGATTCAGGAATCTGAGATAAAACAGTGCTCTCAGCACAAAAAAAAAAATTTTTCTCAGCACAAGGTAAGTAATTTAGTCTAAGTTTCCACATATGCAGATCTAATAGCTCCTTCATTTGGAAGAACTTTCTCCTATCTATCTGATCCCTCCCCCCTCTGCCCCAGCTGGCTTCACTAACAGTTGATTTCCCTGTTCCTGAGATAGAACCTGCTGTGCTCCCTGAGCCATTCTCCTGGCCTTGGAGAAGGAACTAATTAACAAATGGGGGGGAAAACACTCTGTTGACTCCCCTAATCTGGAAGCTCAGAGAAGAAGCAGCTCCAGTTCATGCACAAGTCATCCACAGACTTTGTCTTTCACCCCTACATGGATCCAGGTGGCTATTATATTGCAAGGGCAAATCTGTTTGAGGTCTGGCTGTAAATCTTTGGGCTGTGCAGTGGAGAGGCAGGTTTTAGAGGTCTGATACCACTGTGCCTACTAAACAGGACCTTCACCTACCAGCAGCAGGGGCCTGAGGACTGGAGGCTCCATCCATGCCACATAGCCACCTGAGAGAGGGGCCCAAGGATAGTGGTGCCCACCAGTCCTTACTAGTATATGCACTGGGTGTTTAAGGTACAGCTGGAGGGCCCACCCACCAGAGCTCTCTAGAGACAAGAGATGCTCCTTCCTCACTGACACTTGGGGGAAGGCAGTCAGCCCTCTGCCTTCCTCAGAGTGTGACCCGCTGCCGCTACCAGAAATCAGTGCATACACCCATCACCACTGCTCCTCTAAGATAGTAGGTGAGAGCCTACACCACTCACTAGGTGACTATGAGGACACCTGAGCTGAATCTATACAAGAATAGTGAATGGACTCCGAGGCTCATATACCTGGTAACAGCTCTAGCCCTCTGGTAACAGGACATTAGTGTTTCAAAAGCTCCAATAATCAACTTAGCACACTCTAGTAGCCTATTTGGGTATATCAAAACCAAAGCAAAGCAGGAAACTAGGATACACTGAGCAAACACAAAATAAATTAATACAATAACTTATAGATGGCTTGGAGACAAGAGTCGATATCAAATCACATAAAGAAGCACACCATGAGTGCTTCAACAAACTTCCAAAACAGAGAGTCAAGTACTGTCCTGGATGAAGATGTATTCCTGGAATTATCAGATATAGAATACAAAAGATTAATATACAGAACTCTTCAAGACATCAGGAATGAGATCAGGCAACACACAGAAAAAGCCAAGAAACACGCAGATAAAGAAGTTGAAGAAATTAAAAAGATTATTCAAGAACATAATGAAAAATTTAATAAACTGCAAGAATTCATAGAGAGGCAGCAACCAGAAATTCAGAAGATTAACAACAAAATTACAGAATTAGACAACTCAATAGAAAGTCAGAGGAACAGAATTGAGGAACTGGAATGCAGAATCGGTAAGACTGAAGATAAAGCACTTGGCACCAATATATTTCAAGAAAAATCAGATAAAATAATTTAAAAAAATGACGAAACCCTGAGAATCATATGGGAGTTTACCCAGAAGAATAAATTGCGAGTGATTGGAATACCTGAACAGGGAGGGATAACAGAAAATACAGAGAGAATTGTTGAAGATTTGTTGGCAGAAAACTTCCCTGACATTGTGAAAGATGAAAGGATATCTATCCAAGATGCTCATTGAACCCCGTACAAGGTATACCCCAAAAGAAAGTCACCAAGACATATTATCATCAAACTTGTGAAAACCAAAGATAAAGAGAAAATTTTAAGAGCAGCCAGGGATAAGCGAGAAGTCACCTACAAAGGAGAATCAATAAGAATAAGTTCAGACTACTCAGCAGAAACTGTGCAAGCAAGAAGGCAATGGGATGACATATATAAAGCATTGAAGGAGAAAACTTGCCAGACAAGAATCACATATCCAGCAAAACGGTCTCTCAAATATAAACATGAAATTAAGACATTTATGGATAAACAGAAGCTTAGGGAATTTGAAAAAACCAAACCAAAACTACAAGAAATACTAAAGGGAACTCTCTGAATACAAAATCATTAATATGAGATATCAACTCAACGCTAGAACACAGAACTGAGCAACCAGCTATCAACTCAGATAGGGGAATCACAAAAACAAATCAAGACAAAAAAAAAACGCTCAAAACAGGGAATCGGTGATGTCATTATGTAAAAAAATGACAATAATCAATAAAGAGGGGCTGAATAAAGTAGGCAAGGTCTTCCATATAGGGAGGAAATCAAGGTGATATAGAGAGACACAAGTTAGGCTTAAAATTGGAAAAATAGGGGTAAATATTAAGGTGACCACAAAGAAGGCTAACAATCCTACACTTCAAAATAAAAAAACAAGATAAACATAAAGACTCAGCAAAGACAAATTAAACTACAATGAAAAAGAGGAACACACAATTTACAAAGAAAAACTTCTCAGCACAAAAAAGTAAGTGGAAAAATGAAACTGTCAACAACATACCAAAAAACAGACACAAAAGACACACCTTAGACTTAAAGACACACACAAAAAATAAAACTCAAATGATGGAAAAAATATATTAAGCAAACAACAATCAAAAAAGAGCAGGAGTGGCAATATTAATTTCTGACAAAACAGGCTTCAAACTTAAATCTACCACAAAGGATAAGGAAGGACACTACATAATGATTAAGGGAATAATATACGAAAAAAAAATTTTTATATGAGGAGGAGATTACCATATTAAATATTTATGCACCCAAGGACAGGATTAAAGATACATAAAACATTGAAGAGTGAGATAGAAGCTCCACAATAATAGCAGGAGTCTTCATTATGTCAATTTCAGTGAAGGACAGAACATCCAGAAAGAAGCTGAATAAAGACACGAAAGACCTAAATGCCACAATTAACCAAACTGATCTCACAGACATACAGAATACTCCACCCAACAGCATCCAAGTATACTTTCTTTTCCAATGCGCATGGAACATTCTCTAGAATAGGCCACATCTTAGGCCATAAAGCAAGCCTTAATAAAATCCAAAACATCAAAATATTACAAAGAATCTTTTCTGACTGTAAAAGCATAAAACTAGAAGTCAATAACATAAATATCAGGGAAAAGAAATAAACATACGGAAACTGAACAACACTTTGCCAAAGAAAGATTGGATTACAGAACAAAGTAAAGACATTCATAGATCCAAAGAAAATGAAAATACTTTCTATCTGAACCTTTGGGACACAGTGAAAGCTGTGTTCAGAGGTCAATTTATATCAATAAGTGAACGCATCCAAAAAGAAGAAAGGGCCAAAATCAAAGAATTATCCCTACAACTTGAACAAATAGAAAGAGAGCAACAAAAGAAACCTTCAGGCACCAGAAGAAAGCAAATAAAAAAATTAGAGCAGAATTAAATGAAATAGAGAACAGAAAAACAATTGAAAGAGTTAACAAGACCAAAAACTGGTTCTTTGAAAAAATTAACAAAATTGATAAACGATTGTCCAGACTGACAAAAGAAAAACAGGAGAAGAAGCAAATAACCCGAAAAAGAAATGAGATGGGCGATATCACAACAGACCCAAGTGAAATAAAAAAAATCATATCAGATTACTAAGAAAAGTTGCACCCTATCAAATTTGAAAACCTAGAGGAAATGGACAAATTTCTATAAACACACTACATGTCTAAACTAACACAAAGACAGACAGAACAACTAAATAAACCTATAACAAAAGAAGAGATTGAAAAAAGTAATCAAAAAAACTCCCAACAAAGAAAAGCCCTGGCCCTGATGGCTTCACTGGAGAATTCTACCAAACTTTCAGAGAAGACTTAACACCACTACTACTAAAGCTATTTCAGAGCATACAAAAGGATGGAGTACTCCCAAACTCATTCTATGAAGCCAGCATAACCATGATAACAAAACCAGGTAAAAACTCCACAAAAAAAAAAAAAAAGAAAATTACAGACCAATATCCCTCATGAACTTAGACGTAAAAATCCTCAACAAAATTCTAGCTAATAGAATTCAACAACATAACAAAAAAATAGTTGACCACCACCAAGTGTGATTCATACCAGGTCTGCAGGGATGGTTCAACATTAGAAAAACAAAGTAATCCATCACATAAAAGACAAGAACCACATGAGATTATCAATTGATGCAGAAAAAGCATTCGAAAAAGTCCAACACCCATTCATGATAAAAACTCTCAGCAAAATAAGAATAGACCGAAAATTCCTAAGCATTATAAGGGGCATTTATACAAAGCCAACAGCCAACAAAATCTTAAACCGAGAGAGACTGAAACCATTCCCACTGAGAACAGGAACCAGACAAGGATGCCCTTTATCACCACTCTTATTCAACATTGTGCTGGAGGTCCTCCTACTTAGAGCTAGGCTAGATAAAGAAATAAGGGCATCCAAATCGGCAAAGAAGCAGTAGAAGTATCTTCATGTGCAGATGGCATGATCTTATACACAGAAAAACCTAAAGAATCCCCCCCAAAAAAAACTACTGAAACTAATAGAAGGGTTTCAGGATACAAGATGTTGCTGTTGTTAGGTGCCCTCAGTTAGTTCCGACTCATAGCAAGTCTATGCACAACAGAAGGAAACACTGCCTGGTCCTAAGCCATCCTTACAATCATTATTATGCTTGAATTCATTGTTGCAGCTACTGTGTCAATCCACCTCGTTGAGGGTCTTCCTCTTTTCCTCTGACCCTGTACTCTGCCAAGCATGATGTCCTTCTCCAGGGACTCATCCCGCCTGAAAACATGTCCAAAGTATGTAAGACGCAGTCTCACCATCCTTGCTTCTAAGGAGCATTCTGGTTGTACTTATCCTAAGACAGATATGTTCGTTCTTTTGGCAGTCCAAGGTATATTCAATATTTGTCGCCAAAACCTCAATTCAAAGGCGTCAATTCCTCTTCAGTCTTCCTTATTCATTGTCCAGCTTTCACATGCATATGATGTGATTGAAAATACAGGCGCACCTTAGTCTTCAAGGTGACATCTTTCCTCTTCAACACTGTAAAGAGGTGTTTTGCAGCAGATTTACCCAAGGTAATGCGTCTTTTGATTTCTTGACTGCTGTTTCCACGGCTGTTGATTGTGGATCCAAGTAAAATGAAATCCTTGGCAACTTCAAACTTTTCTCCATTTATCATGCTGTTGCTCATTGGTCCAGAGGTGAGGGTTTTTTATTTCTTTATGTTGAGGTGCAATCCATACTGAAGGCTGTGATCTTTGATCTTCATTAGTAAGTGCTTCAAGTCCTCTTCACTTTCAGCAAGCAAGGTTGTGTCATCTGCATAACGCAGGTTGTTAATGAGTCTTCCACCAATCCTGATGCCCCATTGTTCATATAGTCAAGCTTCTCAGATTATCTGCTCAGCATACAGATTGAATAGGTATGGTGAAAGAATACAAACCTGACACACACCTTTCCTGACATTAAACCAATCAGTATCCCCTTGTTCAGTCCGAACAACTGCCTCTTGATCTATGTAAAGGCTCCTCATGAGCATGATTAAGTGTTCTGGAATTCCCATTCTTTGCAGTGTTATCCATAATTTGTTATGATCCACACAGTCGAATGCCTTTGCATAGCCAATAAAACACAGGTAAACATCCTTCTGGTATTCTCTGCTTTCAGCCAGGATCCATCTGATATCAACCCTGGTTCCACATCCTCTTCTGAAAACGGCCTGAATTTCTGGCAGTTCCCTGTCGATACACTGCTGCAGCCGTTTTTGAATGATCTTCAGCAAAATTTTGCTTGCGAATGATATTAATAATATGGTTCTATAATTTCCATATTCGGTTGGATCACCTTTCTTGGAAATAGGCATAAATATGAATCTCTTCCAGTCAGTTGGCCAGGAAGCTTTCTTCCATATTTCTTGGCATAGACGAGTGAGCACCTCCAGCGCTGCATCTGTTTGTTGAAACATCTCAATGGATATTCAATCAATTCCTGGAGCCCTGTTTTTCGCCAATACCTTCAGAGCAGCTTGGACTTCTTCCTTCAACACCATCGCTTCCTGATCATATGCTACCTCTTGAAATGGTTGAACATAGAAAAATTCTTTTTGGTGTAATGACTGTGTATTCCTTCCATCTTCTTTTGATGCTTCCTGTATTGTTTAATATTTTCCCCGTGGAATCCTTCACTATTGCAACTCGAGGCTTGAATTTTTTCTTCAATTCTTTCAGCTTGAGAAATGCCGAGCATGTTCTTCCCTTTTGGTTTTCCATTTCCAGCTCTTTGCACGTGTCATTATAATACCTTACTGTGTCTTCTCAAGACGCCCTTTGAAATCTTCTGTTCAGTTCTTTTACTTCATCAATTCTTCCTTTTGCTTTAGCTGCTCGATGTTCGAGAGCAAGTTTCAGAGTCTCCTCTGACACCCATCTTGGTCTTTTCCACATGTCTGTCAGTTTGTCGTACCGTGGGAGCTTGCGTGTTGCTGTGGTGCTGGAAGCTATGCCATTGGTATTCAGATACCAGCAGGGTCACCCATGGAGAAGGGGTTTCAGCTGAGCTTCCAGACTAACACGGACTGGGAAGAAGAACCCAGCAGTCTACTTCTGAAAAGCATTAGCCAGTGAAAACCTTATGAATAGCAGCAGAACATTGTCTGATATAGTGCTGGAAGATGAGCCCCACAGGTTGGAAGAAACTCAAAAGATGACTGGGGAAGAGCTGTGTCCTCAAAGTGGAGCCGACCTCAATGACGTGGATGGAGTAAAGCTTTCGGGACCTTCATTTGCTGATGTGGAACCACTCAAAATGAGAAGAAACAGCTGCAAACAGCCATTAATAATCAGAACCTGGAATGTACGAAGTATGAATCTTAGAAAACTGGAAATTGTCAAAAATGAAATGGAACACATAAACATCAACATCCTAGGCATTAAAAAAAAAAAAAGTGAGCTGAAAAGGACTGGTATTGGCCATTTTGAATCGGACAATCATATAGTCTACTATGCTGGGAATGACAACTTGAAGAGGAATGGTGTTACATTCATTGTCAAAAAGAACATTTCAAGATCTATCCTGAAGTACAACTCTGTCAGTGATAGGATAATATCCATACACCTACAAGAGAGACCAGTTAATACGACTATTATTCAAATTTGTGCACCAACAACTAGGGCCAAAGATGAAGAAATTGAAGATTTTTATCAGCTGCTGAAGTATGAAATTGATCAAATATGCAATCAAGATGCATTGATAATTACTGGCGATTGGAATGCAAAAGTTGGAAACAAAGAAGAAGGATCAGTAGTTGGAAAATATGGCCTTGGTGATAGAAACAATGCTGGAGATCGAATGATAGAATTTTGCTAGACCAATGACTTTTTCATTGCAAATACCTTCTTTCACCAACATAAACGGTGACTATACACATGGACCTCGCCAGATGGAACACACAGAAATCGAATCGACTACATCTGTGGAAAGAGACGATGGAAAAGCTCAATATCATCAGTGAGAACAAGGCCAGGGGTCAACTGTGGAACAGACCATCAATTGCTCATATGCAAGTTCAGGCTGAAACTGAAGAAAATCAGAGCAAGTCCACGATAGCCAAAATATGACCTTGAGTATATCCCACCTGAATTTAGAGACCATCTGAAGAATAGATTTAATGCATTGAACAGTAGTGACCAAAGACCAGAGGAGTTGTGGAATGACATCAAGGACTTCAACCATGAAGAAAGGAAGAGGTCATTGAAAAGACAGGAAAGAAAGAAAAGGATACAAGATAAACATACATAAATCAGTTGGATTCCTCTGCCTCGACAAAAGAGCAATGAAGAGGAAATCACCAAATCAATACCATTTACAATAGCCCCTAAGAAGATAAAGTACCTCAGGAATAAATCTAACCAGAAACATAAAAGACCTATACAAAGAAAACTACAAGACACTACTGCAAGAAACCAAGAGACATACATAAGGGGAAAAGCATACCTTGCTCATGGATAGGAGGATTCAACATTGTAAAAATGTCTATTCTACCCAAGGTGAGCTATAGATACAATGCAATCCCAATCCAAATACCAGTGACATTTTTTAATGAGATGGAGACACAAATCACCAACTTCATATGGAAGGGACAGAAGGCCCAGATAAGTGAAGCACTACTGAAAAGGAAGAGCAAAGTGGGAGGCCTCATACTACCTGATTTTAGAACCTATGATACTGCCACAGTAGTCAAAACAGCCTGGTACTGGTACAACAACAGATACATAGACCAATGGAACAGAACTGAGATTCGAAACATAAACCCATCCACTGATGAGCAACTGATATTTGACAAAGGCCCAAAGTCTGTTAAATGGGGAAAAGACAGTCTCTTTAACAAATGGTGCTGGCATTTTGCAAAAAGAAAAGAAACAAGACCCATACCTCACACCATGCACAAAAATTAACTCAAGATGTATCAAAGACCTAAATATAAAATTTGAAGCAATAAAGGTTATGGAAGAAAAAATGGGGACAACGTTAGGAGCCCTAATACATGGCATAAACAGTATACAGGGAATTACTAATAATGCAGAAGAGAAACTAGATAACTGGGAGCTCCTAAACACCTATATTCATCCAAAGACTTCATCAAAAGAGTACAAAGACTGCCTACAGACTGGGGAAAAGTTTTTAGCTATGACATTTCTGATCAGCATCTGATCTCTAAAATCTACATGATACTGCAAAAACTCAACTGCAAAAAGACAAAATAACCCAATAAAAAATGGGCAAAAGGTATGAACAGACACTTCACTAAAGAAGACATTCAGGTAGCTAACAGGTACATGGCAAAATGCTCACAATCATTAGCCATTAGAGAAATGCAAATCAAAACTACAATGAGAGTCCATCTCATGCCAACAAGGCTGGCATTAATCCAAAAAACACAGAATAAATGTTGGAGAGATTGTGGAGAGACTAGAACACTTATACAGTGCTGGTGGGAATGTAAAATGGTACAACCACTTTGGAAATCGATTTGGCACTTCCTTAAAAAGCTAGAAATAGAACTACCATACGATCCAGCAATCCCACTCCTTGGAATATATCCTAGAGAAATAAGAGCCTTTACACAAACAGATATATGCACACCCATGTTCACTGCAGCACTGTTTACAATAGCAAAAAATGGAAGCAACCAAGATGCCCATCGACAGATGAATGGTTAAATAAATTTTGGTATATTCACACAATGGAATACTATGCATTGATAAAGAACAACAAAGAATCTGTGAAACATTTCGTAACATGGAGGAATCCAGAAGGCATTATGCTGAGTGAAATTAGTCAGTTGCAAAAGGACAAATATTGTATGAGACCACTATTAAAAGAACTGAAGAAATAGTTTAAACAGAGAAGAGAACATTCTTTGAGGGTTACGAGAGGGGAGAGGGAGAAAGGGAAAGAGGTATTCACTAATTAGATAGTAGACAAGAACTGATTTAGGTGAAGGGAAGGACAGCACACAATAGAGCAGAGGTCAGCACAATGGGACTATAGCAAAAGCAAAGATGTTTCCTGAATAAACCAAATGCTTCGAAGGCCAGTGTAGCAGGGGCAGGGGTTTAGGGACCATGGTTTCAGAAGACATCTAGGTCAACTGGCATAATAAAAACTATTAAGAAAACATTCTGCATCCCGTTTTGGAGAATGGCGTCTGGAGTCTTAAACACTAGCAAGCAGCCATCTAGGATGCAACAATTGGTCTCAACCCACATGAAGCAAAGGAGAATGAAGAACACCAAAGACACAAGGTAAGTATGAGCCCAAGAGTCAGAATGGGCCACACAAATCAAAGACTACAATCCGCCTGAGACCAGAAGAGCTAGATGGTGCCCAACTACAACCAATGACTGCCATGACAGGGAGCACAACAGAGAATCCCTGAAGGAACAGGGGAGCAGTGGGATACAGACCCCTAATTCTGGTAAAAAGACCACACTTAAAGGTCTGATTGAGACTAGAAGGACCCTGGAGGTCATGGTCTCCAGACCTTCCGTTAGCCCAAGACAGAAACCATTCCTGAAGCCAACTCTTCAGACAGTGAGTGGACTGGACTATAATACAGAAAATGATACTGGTGAGGAGTGGGCTTCTTGGATCAAGTAGACACATGAGACTATGTGGGCAGCTCTTGTCTGGAGGGGAGATGTGAAGGCCAAAGGGGACAGGAGCTGGCTGAATGGACACAGAAACACAGGGTGGAGAGAAGGAATGTGCTGTCTCATTAAAGGGAGAGCAACTAGGAGTATATAAAACCAAAACCAAACCCACTGCCACTGAGTCGATTCCAACTCATAGCGATCCTATAGAACAGAGTAGAACTGCCCCATAGAGTTTCCAAGGAGCACCTGGTGGATTCAAACTGCTGACCTCTTGGTTAGCAGCCGTAGCACTTAACCACTATGCTCCAGGAGTATATAGCAAGGTGTATATAAGGTTTTGTATGAGAGACTGACTTGATTTGTAAACTTTCACTTAAAGCACAATAAAAATATTTTAAAAAAGAAAAGGGTGAGAATGGTTGCACAATTCAAAAGAATGTAATCACTGCCACTGAATTGTACATGTAGAAGTTGTTGAACTGGTGTATGTTCTGCTGTGTATATTCTCAACAAAAACAAAAAATAAAATAAATTGTAAAAAAATTTATTTAGAAGGAATGCAGTATTCATGGGTGATATTGTTTATTTTATGAGCCAATCTATTATTTGACTGAAAGATGACTGCCAGGAGTGGGCTCAGTTCCAAATTTAAAGGGTATCTCAGGGCGATAATCTTGGTGGATTCCCTAGTCTCTACCAATGTAGTAAGTCTCGTCTTTCTTAGGATTTTAAGGTTTTTTTCTACATTTTTCTCCCATTATACCCGGTACCATCACCCATGAGTACCCTGCTTCTTTTAAATAACCATCTACATGATGCCAAACTGTCAATATTTACCCTAAAGCAAAGATGAGAAGTTAAGGAGGGTCAGGGAAGCTAGATTAATGGAAACAGAACAACAAGGATGGAAATAATGAGAATGCTGACACATTGTGAAAAATGTAACCAATGACAGTGAGCAATATGTATAAAAACAGCCATTCTCCCAGCCCTGGAGAAGAAACAAATTAACAAACGGGGAAAAAATAATCTGCCAGCTCCCCAAAGATAAGAACTCAAAGCACAAGCGGCTCCTATCCAAGCACAAGCAGTCCACAGAATTTGAATGCCTTTCACCCCTGCACAGACATGTGGGGGCCAATTTCAGCAGCTACGACCTTGTTGGCATGGTGCAAGGGTGTATGTGCTCGAGGTCTGATTTTAACTGTTTCAGCTGTGCAGTGGAGAGGCAGGCTTTTGATGTATGATACCACTCTGCCTATTAAGCAGGGTCTTCGCCTACCCACATGAGGGTCCTGAGGACTGTGGGCTCCACCCATGCCACATAGCCACCCACGAGAGGGGTCAAAGGATAAGTGGTGCTTCCCAGTCCTTACAGCTAAAACCATTGGGTGTCCGTGATATGGTGGCAGAGCCCATCCACCTGTGCACTCTAAGGAACAGGGACGTGTATTCCTCACAGACACTCGGGGGACGGTTGTCAACCCCCTGCTTGCTCAGAGTGTGACCTACTGCTGCAACCAGATACCTGTGCATACACCAATCATTACTGCTCCTTTAAGACTGTAGGTGAGAGCCTGTACCACACACTTGGTGACCGATTACCTGGACACCTGAACTGAATCCACACAAGAAAAGTGAATAGACTCCCAGGCATATACCTGGTAACAGGTCTAGCCACCTGGTGACAGGACATCAGAGCTTCAAAGGCTCCAGTAATCAGGCTAGCTTACTCGAGCAACCTATATGGGTATATCAAAACAAAACAAAGCAAGAAGCTAGGACACAATAAGCAAACATAAAATAAATGAATGTAATAACACACAGATGGCTCAGAGACAACAGTCAATAGCAAATCTCATAAAGAAGCAGACCATGATCACTTCGACAAGCTCCCAAAGCAAATAATCAAGGAATTTTTCCAGAGGAAGAGATATACCTGGAAATACCAGAGGTTGAATCCAAAAGATTAATATACAGAACTCTTCAAGACATCAGGAATGAGATCAGGCAAAACACACAAGCCAAGGAACACACAGATAAAGCAGTCAAGGAAATTAAGAAGGTTATTCAAGAACGTAATGAAAAATTTAATAGGCTGAAAGAATCCACAGAGAGACAACAATCAGAAATTCAGAAGATTAACAATAAAATTACAGAATTAGACAACTCAATAGAAAGTCAGAGGAGCAGAATTGAGGAAATGGAAGTAAGAATGAGTGACATAAAAGATAAAACACATGGCATCAATATATTCGAGAACAATCAGATAAATTTTCTTAAAAATGAAGAAACCCTAAGAATCATGTGGCACTCTATCCAGAGAAATAACCTACAAGTGATTGGAGTACCAGAACAGGGAGAGAAAACAGAAAATACAAAGAGAATTGTTGAAGATTTGTTGGCAGAAAACTTCCCTGATATCATGAAAGATGAGAAGATATCTATCCAAGATGCTCATCAAACCCTACACAAGGTAGATCCCAAAAGAAAGTCACCAAGACATACTATCATCAAACTTGCCAAAATCAAAGATAAAAAGAGAATTATAAGAGTGGCTAGGGATAAACGAAAAGTCACCTACCAAGGAGAGTCAATAAGAATAAGCTTGGACTACCCAGCAGAAACCATGCAGGCAAAAAAGCAATGGGATGACGTGTATAAAGCCTTGAAGGAAAAAAAATTGCCAACCAAGAATCATATATCCAGGAAAACTTTTTCTCAAATATGAAGGCAAAATTAGGACATTTCCAGATAAACAGAAGTTGAGGGAATTCGTAAAAAATAAACCAAAAGTACAAGAAATACTGAAGGGAGTCTTCCGGTTAGAAAATCAATAACATCAGATAATAGCCCAAGACTAGAACACAGGACGGAACAACCAGATATCAAACCAGTTAGGGAAATCACAAAAGTAAATCAAGATAAAAAACAAAAATGCTCAAAACAGGGAAACGGTGATATCATTACATGAAAGAAAACATTAAATCAATAAAGAGAGACTAAAAAATGTAGTCATAGGTCCTTCATATGGAGAGGAAGTCAAGGCAATATAAAGAAATAAAAGTTAAGCTTAAACTTAGAAAAATAAGGGTAAATAATAAGAAAACCACAAAGGACACTAACAATCCTACACATCAAAATAAAATACGAGAAAAACATAAAGACTCAGCAAAAACAAAATCAACTACAATGAAAAAGAGGAAAATACAAGATATAAAGAAAAGCTACTCAGCACAAAAATTAAGTTGAAAAAAGAAAGTATCAATAACACACAAAGAAAGACATCAAAATGACAGCAATAAACTCATTCCTACCCATAATTACGCTGAACTTAAATTGACTAAGTGCACCAATAAAGAGACAGAGAGTGGAAGAATATATTAAAAAAAAAAAACACGATCTGTCTACATGCTGCCTACAAAAGACACACCTTAGACTTAAAGACACAAACAAACTAAAACTCAAAGGATGGAAAAAATATATTAAGCAAACAACAATCAAAAAAGAGCAGGAGTGGCAATATTAATTAAGACAAAATAGACTTTAAAGTTAAATCCACCAAAAAGGATAAGGAAGGACACTATGTAATGATTAAAGGGACAATAAACCAGGAGGATATAATCATATTAAATATTTATGCACCCAATGACAGGGCTGCAAGATACATAAAACAAGTTCTAACAGCATTGAAAATGAAATAGACATCTCCACAACAATAGTAGGAAACTTCAACACACCACTTTTGGTGAAGGAGAGAACATCCAGAAAGAAGCTCAATAAAGCCATGAAAGAGCTAAATGCCATGATCACCGAACTTGACCTCATAGACATATACAGAACACTCCAGCCAACAGCAACCAAGTATACTTTCTTTTCTGACACACATGGAACATTCTCTAGAATAGACCACATATTAGGTTATAAAGCAAGCCTTAACAGAATCCAAAACATTGAAATATTACAAAGCATTTTCTCTGAGCATAAAGACATAGAAGTAGAAATCCATAACAGGAAAAGCAGGGAAAAGAAACCAAACATATGGAAACTGAACAACACCTTGCTCAAAAACAACTGAGTTAAGGAGAAATTAAGGATGGAATAAACCAGTTCATAGAATCGAATGAGAACGAAAATGCTTCCTATCAGAACCTTTGGGACCCAGCGAAAGCAGTGCTCAGAGGTCAGATTATATCAATAAAGGCACACATCCAAAAAGAAGAAAGAGCCAAAATCAAAGAATTATCCCTACAGCTTGAACAAATAGAAAGAGAGCAACAAAAGAAACCCTCAGGCATCAGAAGAAAGAAAATAATAAAAATTAGAGCAGAATTAAAAGAAATAGAGAACAGAAAAACAATTGAAAGAGGTAACAAGACCAAAACCTGGTTCTTTGAAAAGATTAACATAATCGATAAACCATTGCCTAAACTGACAAAAGAAAAACAGGAGATAAAGCAAATAATTGGAGTAAGAAATGAGATGGGCGATATCACAACAGAACCAACTGAAATTAGAAGAATCATATCAGAATGCTATGAAAAATTGTACTCTAACAAATCTGAAAACCTAGAAAAAATGGACGAATTTCTAGAAACACACTACCCACCTAAACTAACACATACAGAGGTAGAACAACTAAATAAATCCATAACAAAAGAAGAGATTGAAAAGGTAATCAACCCCCCCCCAAAAAAAAGCCCTGGACCTGATGGCTTCACTGGAGAGTTCTACCAAACTTTCAGAGAAGACTTAACACCACTACTACTAAAAAAGTATTTCAGAGCATAGGAAAGGATGGAATACTCCCAAATTCATTCTATGAAGCCAGCATAACCCTGGAACCAAAACCAGGTAAAGACACTACAAAAAAAGAAAATTACAGACGTATATCCCTCGTGAACTTAGACGCAAAAATCTTCAACAAAATTCTAGCCAAGAGAATTCAACAATATATCAAAAAATAATTCACCATGACCAAGTGGGATTCATACCAGGTGATGGTACAACATTAGAAAAACAACCAAGGTAATTCATCATATTAATAAAACAAAAGACAAGAACTACACGATCTTCACAATTGATGCAGAAAAGGCATTTGACAAAGTCCAAAACCCATTCATGACAAAAACTCTCAGCAAAATAGGAATAGAAGGGAACTTTCTTAACATCATAAAAGGCATTTATACAAAGCCAACAGCCAACATCACCCTAAATGGAGAGAGTCTGAAAGCATTCCCCTCGAGAACAGGCTGCCCTTTATAGCCACTCTTATTCAACATCATGCTGGAGTTCCTACCCACAGCAATTAGCCTAGCTAAAGAAATAAAGGGCATCCAGATTGGTAAGGAGGAAGTAAAAGTATCTCCATTTGCAGATGACACGATCTTATACACAGAATACCCTGCAGAATCCTCAAGAAAACTACTGAAACTAATAGAAGAGTTCAGCAGAGTATCAGAATACAACATAAACATATAAAAATCATTTGAATTCCTCTACACCAACAAAGAGAATGTCGACGAGGAAGTCACCAAATCAATACCATTTACAATAGCCCGCAAGAAGATAAAATACTTAGGAATAAGTCTAACCAGAGGCGTAAAAGACCTATGTAAAGAAAACTACAAAACACTACTGCAAGAAACCAAAAGAGACCTACATAAGTGAAAAACATACCTTGCTCATGGATAGGAATATTCAACATTGTAAAAATGTCTATTCTACCCAAAGTGAGCAATAGATACAATGCAATCCCAATCCAAATACCAGTGACATTTTTTAATGAGATGGAGAAACAAATCACCAAATTAATATGGAAGGGACAGAGGCTCTGGATAAGTAAAGCATTACTGAAAAAGCACAAAGTGGGAGGCCTCATACTACCTGATTGTAGAACATTTTATGCCACCATAGTAGATGACTGGGAGCTCCTAAAAATCAAACACTTACGCTCATCCAAAGACTTCATCAAAAGAGTAAAAAGATTACCAACAGACTGGGAAAAGTTCTTGGCTATGACAACTCCAATCAGTGTCTGATCTCTAAAATCCACATGATACTGCAAAAACTCAACGACAAAAAGACAAATAACAGAATTAAAAAATGAGCAAAGGACATGAACAGACCACTTCACCAAAGAAGACATTCAGGCAGCTAATAGATATTTGAGGAAATGCTCACAATTATTTGCCATTATAGAAATGCAAATCAAAACTACAATGAGATACCATCTCACCCC
Source organism: Elephas maximus indicus (assembly GCF_024166365.1). Classification (NCBI taxonomy): domain Eukaryota; kingdom Metazoa; phylum Chordata; class Mammalia; order Proboscidea; family Elephantidae; genus Elephas; species Elephas maximus. Next base: position 80,324,018 of record NC_064846.1, on the reverse strand, counting down.
AACGGAAAAAAAAAAGGCTGGCATTAATACAAAAAAACACGATATAATAAATGTTGGAGAGATTGTGGAGAGACTGGAACAATTATACACTGCTGATGGGAATGTAAAATGGTACAGCCACTTTGGAAATCGATTTGGCTTCCTTAAAAAGCTAGAAATAGGAGGCGGAGCCAAGATGGCGGACTAGGCAGACGCTACCTCGGATCCCTCTTACAACAAAGACACGGAAAAACAAGTGAATCGATCACATACATAACAATCTACGAACCCTGAACAACAAACACAGATTTAGAGACGGAGAACGAACTAATACGGGGAAGCAGCGATTGTTTCCAGAGCCTGGAGCCAGCATACCAGTCAGGGATTTGGACTGCACGCAGGTACGCCATAAACACGGAGAGTTGCTCCACCCCCTGAACTAACCCCGGGAAGGTGACCATCCGGGTCGCGCGGGCGGCGTGGGACGCAGCCGGTAGGAGAAGTCCCCGGGAGGCAGCGACTGGTATTGGAGCGGGGAGAACAGCGTTCCAGCCGGGACACTCGGTCGCGGCACAAGCACGGGGAGCTACTCCACCCATCTGAACTAACCCCGGGAGGGGGCCCACCTGGTTCACGGGGGCGGCACGGCCACGCGGCTGGAGGGACGAGAAGTCCCCGGGAGGCAGCGACTGATTTTGGAGTCGAGAGTGCACCGTCCCAGTAGGGGAGCCTTGACGCTGGGCGTGGGGCTGGAAGCGGAGGATCTGACCGTGACTCCAGCGGGCCAGACCCCCCGGGGGCAATCTCCACACAGACAGCACACATAGGCGACGCGCCCGCGGGAATCTCAGATATAAGAGTCATTCCAAGCAAGACAAGCAACTCTGGCTATATTCTGAGGTGCTACTCTCCTATCTCTCTGTTCCCTCCCCCACCCTCCCCAGGCGGCTTCATTAACATCTGAATAGCCTGAGCCAGAGGGAGAACTCTGATAGGGATCTGACTGCAGTTTTTTTTTAGCGGATTTTCTGGAAAAACTAGTTTCCCAGTGATGGCTCGGAGACAACAATCCATATCAAACCACTTAAAGAAGCAGACCGTGACAGCTTCTCCAACTCCCCAAACAAAAGAATCAAAATCTTTCCCAAATGAAGATACAATTTTGGAATTATCAGATACAGAATATAAAAAACTAATTTACAGAATGCTTAATGATATCACAAATGAAATTAGGATATCTGCAGAAAAAGCCAAGGAACACACTGATAAAACTGTTGAAGAACTCAAAAAGATTATTCAAGAACATACTGGAAAAATTAATAAGTTGCAAGAATCCATAGAGAGACAACATGTAGAAATCCAAAAGATTAACAATAAAATAACAGAATTAGACAACACACTAGGAAGTCAGAGGAGCAGACTCGAGCAATTAGAATGCAGACTGGGACATCTGGAGGACCAGGGAATCAACACCAACATAGCTGAAAAAAAATCAGATAAAAGAATTAAAAAAAATGAAGAAACCCTAAGAATTATGTGGGACTCTATCAAGAAGGATAACCTGCGGGTGATTGGAGTCCCAGAACAGGGAGGGGGGACAGAAAACACAGAGAAAATAGTTGAAGAACTTCTGACAGAAAACTTCCCTGACATCATGAAAGACGAAAGGATATCTATCCAAGATGCTCATCGAACCCCATTTAAGATTGATCCAAAAAGAAAAACACCAAGACATATTATCATCAAACTCACCAAAACCAAAGACAAACAGAAAATTTTAAAAGCAGCCAGGGAGAAAAGAAAGGTTTCCTTCAAGGGAGAATCAATAAGAATATGTTCTGACTACTCAGCAGAAACCATGCAGGCAAGAAGGGAATGGGACGACATATACAGAACACTGAAGGAGAAGAACTGCCAACCAAGGATCATATATCCAGCAAAACTCTCTCTGAAATATGAAGGCGAAATTAAGATATTTACAGACAAACACAAGTTTAGAGAATTTGCAAAAACCAAACCAAAGCTACAAGAAATACTAAAGGATATTGTTTGGTCAGAGAACCAATAATATCAGATATCAGCACAACACAAGGTCACAAAACAGAACGTCCTGATATCAACTCAAATAGGGAAATCACAAAAACAAACAAATTAAGATTAATTAAAAAAAAAATACACATAACAGGGAATCATGGAAGTCAATAGGTAAAAGATCACAATAATCAAAAAGAGGGACTAAATACAGGAGGCATTGAACTGCCATATGGAGAGTGATACAAGGCGATATAGAACAATACAAGTTAGGTTTTTACTTAGAAAAATAGGGGTATATAATGAGGTAACCACAAAAAGGTATAACAACTCTATAACTCAAGACAAAAACCAAGAAAAACGTAACGACTCAACTAACATAAAGTCAAACACTATGAAAGTGAGGATCTCACAATTTACTAAGAAAAACGCCTCAGCACAAAAAAGTATGTGGAAAAATGAAATTGTCAACAACACACATAAAAAGGCATCAAAATGACAGCACTAAAAACTTATTTATCTATAATTACCCTGAATGTAAATGGACTAAATGCACCAATAAAGAGACAGAGAGTCACAGACTGGATAAAGAAACACGATCCATCTATATGCTGCCTACAAGAGACACACCTTAGACTTAGAGACACAAACAAACTAAAACTCAAAGGATGGAAAAAAGTATATCAAGCAAACAATAAGCAAAAAAGAAGAGGAGTAACAATATTAATTTCTGACAAAATAGACTTTAGACTTAAATCCACCACAAAGGATAAAGAAGGACACTATATAATGATAAAAGGGACAATTGATCAGGAAGACATAACCATATTAAATATTTACGCACCCAATGACAGGGCTGCAAGATATATAAATCAAATTTTAACAGAACTGAAAAGCGAGATAGATACCTCCACAATTATAGTAGGAGACTTCAACACACCCCTTTCGGAGAAGGACAGGACATCCAGTAAGAAGCTCAACAGAGACACGGAAGATCTAATTACAACAATCAACCAACTTGACCTCATTGACTTATACAGAACTCTCCACCCAACTGCTGCAAAATATACTTTTTTTTCTAGCGCACATGGAACATTCTCTAGAATAGACCACATATTAGGTCATAAAACAAACCTTTGCAGAGTCCAAAACATCGAAATATTACAAAGCATCTTCTCAGACCACAAGGCAATAAAACTAGAGATCAATAACAGAAGAACGAGGGAAAAGAAATCAAATACTTGGAAAATGAACAATACCCTCCTGAAAAAAGACTGGGTTATAGAAGACATCAAGGAGGGAATAAGGAAATTCATAGAAAGCAACGAGAATGAAAATACTTCCTATCAAAACCTCTGGGACACAGCAAAAGCAGTGCTCAGAGGCCAATTTATATCAATAAATGCACACATACAAAAAGAAGAAAGAGCCAAAATCAGAGAACTGTCCCTACAACTTGAACAAATAGAAAGTGAGCAACAAAAGAATCCATCAGGCACCAGAAGAAAACAAATAATAAAAATTAGAGCTGAACTAAATGAATTAGAGAACAGAAAAACAATTGAAAGAATTAACAAAGCCAAAAGCTGGTTCTTTGAAAAAATTAACAAAATTGATAAACCATTGGCTAGACTGACTAAAGAAATACAGGAAAGGAAACAAATAACCCGAATAAGAAATGAGAAGGACCACATCACAACAGAACCAAATGAAATTAAAAGAATCATTTCAGATTATTATGAAAAATTGTACTCTGACAAATTTGCAAACCTAGAAGAAATGGATGAATTCCTTGAAAAACACTACCTACCTAAACTAACACATTCAGAAGCAGAACAACTAAATAGACCCATAACAAAAAAAGAGATTGAAACGGTAATCAAAAAACTCCCAACAAAAAAAAGTCCTGGCCCGGACGGCTTCACTGCAGAGTTCTACCAAATTTTCAGAGAAGAGTTAACACCACTACTACTAAAGGTATTCCAAAGCATAGAAAATGACGGAATACTACCCAACTCATTCTATGAAGCCACCATCTCCCTGATACCAAAACCAGGTAAAGACATTACAAAAAAAGAAAATTATAGACCTATATCCCTCATGAACATTGATGCAAAAATCCTCAACAAAATTCTAGCCAATAGAATCCAACAACACATCAAAAAAATAATTCACCCTGATCAAGTGGGATTTATACCAGGTATGCAAGGCTGGTTTAATATCAGAAAAACCATTAATGTAATCCATCACATAAATAAAACAAAAGACAAAAACCACATGATCTTATCAATTGATGCAGAAAAGGCATTTGACAAAGTCCAACACCCATTTATGATAAAAACTCTTACCAAAATAGGAATTGAAGGAAAATTCCTCAACATAATAAAGGGCATCTATGCAAAGCCAACAGCCAATATCACTCTAAATGGAGAGAACCTGAAAGCATTTCCCTTGAGAACGGGAACCAGACAAGGATGCCCTTTATCACCGCTCTTATTCAACATCGTGTTGGAAGTCTTAGCCAGGGCAATCAGGCTAGACAAAGAAATAAAAGGTATCCGGATTGGCAAGGAAGAAGTAAAGTTATCACTATTTGCAGATGACATGATTATATACACAGAAAACCCTAAGGAATCCTCCAGAAAACTACTGAAACTAATAGAAGAGTTTGGCAGAGTCTCAGGTTATAAAATAAACATACAAAAATCACTTGGATTCCTCTACATCAACAAAAAGAACACCGAAGAGGAAATAACCAAATCAATACCATTCACGGTAGCCCCCAAGAAGATAAGATACTTAGGAATAAATCTTACCAAGGATGTAAAAGACCTATACAAAGAAAACTACAAAGCTCTACTACAAGAAATTCAAAAGGACATACTTAAGTGGAAAAACATACCTTGCTCATGGATAGGAAGACTTAACATAGTAAAAATGTCTATTCTACCAAAAGCCATCTATACATTTAACGCACTTCCGATCCAAATTCCAATGTCATATTTTAAGGGGATAGAGAAACAAATCACCAATTTCATATGGAAGGGAAAGAAGCCCCGGATAAGCAAAGCACTACTGAAAAAGAAGAAGAAAGTGGGAGGCCTCACCTTACCTGACTTCAGAACCTATTATACAGCCACAGTAGTCAAAACAGCCTGGTATTGGTACAACAACAGACACATAGACCAATGGAACAGAATTGAGAACCCAGACATAGATCCATCCACGTATGAGCAGCTGATATTTGACAAAGGACCAGTGTCAATTAACTGGGGAAAAGACAGCCTTTTTAACAAATGGTGCTGGCATAACTGGATATCCATTTGCAAAAAAATGAAACAGGACCCATACCTCACACCATGCACAAAAACTAACTCCAAGTGGATCAAAGACCTAAACATAAAGACTAAAACGATAAAGATCATGGAAGAAAAAATTGGGACAACCCTAGGAGCCCTAATACAAGGTATAAACAGAAAACAAAACATTACCAAAAATGATGAAGAGAAACCCGATAACTGGGAGCTCCTAAAAATCAAATACCTATGCTCATCTAAAGACTTCACCAAAAGAGTAAAAAGACCACCTACAGATTGGGAAAGAATTTTCAGCTATGACATCTCCGACCAGCGCCTGATCTCTAAAATCTACATGATTCTGTCAAAACTCAACCACAAAAAGACAAACAACCCAATCAAGAAGTGGGCAAAGGATATGAACACACATTTCTCTAAAGAAGATATTCAGGCAGCCAACAGATACATGAGAAAATGCTCTCGATCATTAGCCATTAGAGAAATGCAAATTAAAACTACGATGAGATTCCATCTCACACCAGCAAGGCTGGCATTAATCCAAAAAACACAAAATAATAAATGTTGGAGAGGCTGCGGAGAGATTGGAACTCTCATACACTGCTGGTGGGAATGTAAAATGGTACAACCACTTTGGAAATCTATCTGGCGTTATCTTAAACAGTTAGAAATAGAACTACCATACAACCCAGAAATCCCACTCCTCGGAATATACCCTAGAGATACAAGAGCCTTCATACAAACAGATATATGCACACCCATGTTTATTGCAGCTCTGTTTACAATAGCAAAAAGTTGGAAGCAACCAAGGTGTCCATCAACGGATGAATGGGTAAATAAATTGTGGTATATTCACACAATGGAATACTACGCATCGATAAAGAACAGTGACGAATCTCTGAAACATTTCATAACATGGAGGAACCTGGAAGGCATTATGCTGAGCGAAATGAGTCAGAGGCAAAAGGACAAATACTGTATAAGACCACTATTATAAGATCTTGAGAAATAGTAAACCTGAGAAGAACACATACTTTTGTGGTTACGAGGGGGGGAGGGAGGGAGGGTGGGAGAGGGTTTTTTTATTGATTAATCAGTAGATAAGAACTGCTTTAGGTGAAGGGAAAGACAACACTCAATACATGGAAGGTCAGCTCAATTGGACTGGACCAAAAGCAAAGAAGTTTCCGGGATAAAATGAATGCTTCAAAGCTCAGCGGAGCAAGCGCGGGGGTCTGGGGAACATGGTTTGCGGGGACTTCTAAGTCAATTGGCAAAATAATTCTATTATGAAATCATTCTGCATTCCACTTTGAAATGTGGCGTCTGGGGTCTTAAATGCTAACAAGCAGCCATCTAAGATGCAGCAATTGGTCTCAACCCACCTGGAGCAAAGGAAAATGAAGAACACCAAGCCCACATGACAACTAAGAGCCCAAGAGACAGAAAGGGCCACATGAACAAGAGACCTACATCATCCCGAGACCAGAAGAACTAGTTGGTGCCCGGCCACAATCGATGACTGCCCTGACAGGGAGCTCAGCAGAGGACCCCTGAGGGAGCAGGAGAGCAGTGGGATGCAGACCCCAAATTCTCATAAGAAGACCAAACTTAATGGTCTGACTGAGACTGGAGGAATCCCGGCGGCCATGCTCTCCAGACCTTCTGTTGACACAGGACAGGAACCATCCCTGAAGACAACTCATCAGACATGAAAGGGACTGGTCAGCGGGTGGGAGAGAGACGCTGATGAAGAGTGAGCTAATTATATCAGGTGTACACTTGAGATTGTGTTGGCAACTCTTGTCTGGAGGGGGGATGGGAGGATAGAGAGAGAGGGAAGCCGGCAAAATTGTCAAGAAAGGAGAGACTGAAAGGGCTGACTCAAGACGGGGAGAGTAAGTGGGAGTAGGGAGTGAGATGTATGTAAACTTATATGTGACAGACTGATTGGATTTGTAAACGTTCACTTGAAGCTTAATAAAAGTTATTATAAAAAAAAAAAAAAAGCTAGAAATAGAACTACCATAAAAAACAACCATAGGATCCAGTAATCCCACTCCTTGGAATATATCCTAGAGAAATAAGAGCCTTCACAAGAACAGATATATGCACACCCATGTTCTTTGCTGCACTTGTTTACAATAGCAAAAAGATGGAAGAAACCAAGGTGCCCATTAATGGGTAAATGGATAAATAAATTCTGATATATTCACACAATGGAATGCTACCCATCAATAAAGAACAATGATGAATTTGTGAAACATCTCATAACATGGAGGAATCTGGAAGGTATTATGCTGTGTGAAATTATTAGTCAGTTGAAGAAGGACAAATATTGTATGAGACCACTATTATCAGAACTCAAGAAAAGTTTAAACACAGAAGAAAATATTCTTTGATGGTTATGAGGGTGGGGAGGGAGGGAGAGGTTATTCACTAATTACATTGTAGACAAGAACTATTTTAGATGAAGGGATAGACAACAGACGATACAGGAGAGGTCAGCACAACTAGGCTAAACCAAAAGCAAAGAAGTTTCCTGAATACAACCGAATGCTTCGAAGGCCAGAGTAGCAGAGACAGGGATCTGGGGACCATGGTTTCAGGGGACATCTAGGTCAATTGGCATAAGAAATGTATTAAGAAAACATTCTGCATCCCGCTTTGGTGAGTGGCGTCTCGGGTCTTCAACGCTAGCAAGCAGCCATCTAAGATGCATCAATTGGTCTCAACTCACCCGGAGCAAAGGAAAATGAAGAGCACCAAAGACATAAGGTAAAGATGACCTCAAGAGACAGAAAGGGTCACATAAACCAGACTGCATCAGACTGAGACCAGAAGGACAAAATGGCGCATGGCTACCACCGAAGACTGCCTTGATAGGGAACACAACAGAGAATACCTGATGGAGCAGAAGAGCAGTGGGATGCAGACTTCAAATTCTCATAAAAAGACCAGACTTAATGGCCTGACTGAGACTGGAGGGACCCCAGAGGCCACGGCCCCTGGACCCTCTGTTAGCCCAAAACTGGAACCATTCCTGAAGCCAACTCTTCAGACAGGGATTAGACTGGGCTATAAGACAGAAAGTGATACTTGTGAGGTGTGAGCTTCTTGGCTCAAGTAGACACATAAACCTATGTGGGCAGCTCCTTTCTGGAGGTGATATGAGAAGCCAGAGAGGGACAAGAGCTGGTTGAATGGACATGTGGAATACACGGAGGAGCGGAGGAGTGTGCTGTCTTATTAGGAGGAGAGCAGCTAGGAGAACATAGCAAGATGTGTATAAGTTTTTGTATGAGAGACCGACTTGACTGTAAACTTTCACTTAAAGCACAATAAATTTAAAGAAAACAATGAAACAGTGATAAGATACTTGGAGGTAATGGGAAGTTTTTTAGACTAATTAAAGGCTATTTTGATATATTAACAGCCCCTAATGAAAGAAATAATTTCCTGGCTTAGGAAGAGAGTAGTCCATAAAATAAACCAAACCCATTGCTGTGGAGTCGATTCCAACTCACAGTTACCCTATAGGACAGAGTGGAACTGCTCCATAGGATTTCCAAGGAGTGGCTGGTGAATTTGAACTGCCAACCTCCTTTAACAGCCAAGCTCTTAACCACCGTGCCACCAGGGTGCCAGTCAATACAACACAACTCTCTAAATTGCAAATCATGACTAGGCAGTAAAAAAAAAAAAGTAGCTGGTTAAAATAAAATATAATGCTGTTTTAGTATTTAGAAGAGTCCCTGGGTGGTACAGATGGTTAGTGTACTCAGGAAAAGTTGGAAGTCTGAGTCCACTCCAAGGCACCTCAAATGTAAGGACTGGTGATCTACTTCAGAGAAATCAGGCATTGAAAACCCTATGGAGCACACTTGTACTCTGACACAAAAATTATTTTAAAAAGTTGATTGCGAGCAGACTGGAAAAGTGACACACGCAGAGTGAGAGAGATGGAGCAGGACAGGGACACAGAGGCGTAGATAGATGCAAAAGCAGATAGACAGGGACAGCAGGGAGTGGCCTGCCCCGAGAGATGCCTCCTGTTGCCAGAATTTCCATCCTCCCAATGCATTACAGGTGTACACACTCCCAACACCTCTCCCTTCTTCCTGAGTTCACTGGGGCTTTGTTGCTTGCAATCAGAAGAGCCTACACAGTGGCTAGAATGTCACAGGGCCCCCAGGATACAAAGGAACGAATGAATTCTTTCTAGAACACAGGAAGAGACTTCCCAGAAAACTGGACATTTGAGTGTACTCTTGAAGAATAAGTAGCTCAGAGACATAAGGGTTGGAAGGACGTTCCGGGAAGAGGAACAGCTTGAGGAAGCAGGAGTGTGCTCAGAGAAATGTAGGGCTCCACCTGGAGGCTTCTAAGTGCAGACATGCACTTTGGAGCAACAGGTGGCTCTTGCACATACTATCTGCTGCCCCTCAAGTCCAGCACTGGGTAATCAGGGCCAGGGGTTATGTCATGGTACATGTCACTGCTCCAGCAAACTTGGGAGAGGACCCAGAATGTGGCCTCTAGCACACAAAGTAGTTCCTGACATGAATCCCCTTGGCCCAGTGGCTTTTCCTATCTGGTCCTTCTATGAGTGCTCGGGGGGCTGTTTCTGGTTCAGATACTCCTTCTGGGGTTACCAAGAATAGCATTATTCAAGAATCAATGACAGATGCCATCAAGAAAGTGAAAAGACAGCATGCAGAATGGGAGAAAACGTTTGCAAATCATGTATCAGATAAAGGTCTAGTGTTCAGCATATATAATGAACTCTTACAACTCAACAATAAAAAGACAAATAACCCAATTTAAAAATGAGCAAAGGATTTGAGTAGGCATTTCTCCAGAAATGGCCAGGAATCAAATCCAAGTCTCCCACATAGAAGGCAAGAATTCTACCACTGAACCACCAATGCCTCATTCCTGTTGCCCCATTGCTGTCAAGCTGATTTCGACTAATAGTTACCCTATAGGACAGAGTAGAACTGCTCCATAGGGTTTCCAAGGAGTGGCTGGTGGATTCGAACTGCCAACCTTCTGGTTAGCAGTTGTCATGGATTAAATTGTGTCCCCCCAAAATATCTGTCAACTTGGCTAGGCCATGATCTCCAGTATTGTGTGATTACCCACCATTTTGTCACCTGATGTGATTTTCCTGTGTGTTGTAAATCCTACTTCTATAATGTTAATGAGGCAGGATTAGAGTCAGTTATGTTGATGAGTCAGGACTCAATCTATAAGATTAGATTGTGTTTTAAGTCAATCTCTTTTGATATATAAAAGGGAGAAGCAAACAGGGAAACAAGGGGCCCTCACACCACCAAGAATCAAGAACTAGGAGAATTGTGCATCCTTTGGACCCAGGGTCCCTGCGCTGAGAAGCCCCTTGACCGGGAAGATTGATGGATGACAAAGCCCTTTCTCCACAGCTGACAGAGAGAGAAAGCCTTCTCCTGGAGCTGATGCCCTGAATTTGGACTTCTAGCCTCCTGGACAGTGAGAGAATATACGTTTGTTTGTCAAAGCCAAAAAAAATTAAACACAGACTTACCATATGATCCCTCAATTCCACTCCTAGGTATATACCCAAAACACTTGAAAGCAGGAATGCAAACAGATGCTTGTACACAGATGTTTATTGCAGCATTATTCACAAGTCAAAAAGTGGAAACAGCCTAAATGTCCATTAACAGATGAATGGATAAACAAAATGTAGTATGTACATACAATGGAATATTTCTCAGCCATAAAGAGACATGAAGTCCTGATCCACACTATAAAATGGATGAACTTTGAAAACATTATACTTAGTAAAATAAGTCAGTCACAAAAGAACAAATATCATAGGATCCCACTTATATGAAATTATCTAGAACAGGCAATTGTACAGAGACCGAAGTGGCTACCAGGGGAAGGTGGGAGAGAGGTGGAAAGGACTCAGTGCTTATAGGACACTGAGCTTCTGCTAAGGGCGATGCTATAATCCGGGAATGGATAAAGGTGATAGTTGAATAACATGATGAACATAGTTATAGTCACTGAACTATACATACGAATATTTTTGTCAAAAGTTTTGTTACATTATGTTTACCACAATAAAAAATAACATAATTTGTGGCACAGAGCCAGACAATTGGCATATCCTTTGAGTAGAATGGTGAAGACATATTATAAACACTGTTGGATGAAGGTGAATTGCCTCTGATGACCAGCTAGCTCAGAAGCAGAGGGGAAAAGGTATTATATGGATTAATAGCTGCATATTAAATTCAGGAACCTATATTAATCTTATTCAGTAATGAAACCCTATCCAGAATAGAAAATTTAGTCAGAAACATCACTTGGTTAAGTTTTCAGTTGTCAATGATCCATCAGTGTTTCACAATGACCAAACTAGGAAAATGAATGGAAGACATCACACAAATCTTTAACAGTGACTTTAATATGTAGGATTGCCCTAGGGAGGTGGTATTATTGCCTTTGATTTGTTTTTTTTTAATAGAAAAGTGATATGACAATAGTTTCCCCACCACTTGGGCCTTCCTATGATAACCCTTACTCCATCCATTAAGCAAATAAAATGGGGTTCCACCAGTTACCAAAGATGTTAATTAGCCTACCCTTTCAGAAACTGAGCTGATAAATTTATGGTAAGTTTGATGACCTACTGAACCTCCCATGAGGTAAACACATCAAAAATCTATGACAGCCATGAAATGCACCACTAGGATCTCCCTTCTAGACATAACTTATTGTTCAGCTTCAAGAAGTTTAGTTAACTGACAACCTCCAGCTGTTAACGCCTTTAATATCCACCTCAATTTTTTTTAACCTGAGCAGCCCTCAGATAGTGACTGAGCATGGCAGAGGTGCTAGGGCCTGGTGATTTCTGCCCAATGTGGAACTCTAATAAATGGGAAATATTTGCTATTGGATTCCCCATTTGGTTGGCTGAGGCTTTTTCACACCTGCAAAAGTCTGAGGCTCTCCCTGTGCAATCTCACTGAGCCACCAAAAAACTTCTTGCATTTTTAACACCATCTCAGCATCTGCTTCATGGAAGATACATTTGACACATCCTTATAATCTGCTATCCAAATTCAGACAACTCTGGCACTTGGAATCTTCAGGGATTGGTATTAGGTTGGGGCCATTGAAAATTTTGGTAATAGTGTTACCCCAGTGTTCGGCCACATGGATGGATATACTAGCATAAGTCCCTTTGTGACAGGATGGGGAGAAAGTCACAATCATATCTGAGGTATTATAGATGCCATCTTTAACATTTAACATCTCTTGGCCTCCCTTTCAACCAAAGGGTTCCAGTTTCTTAAATGAGCTTGGCCAGAGTATAATTCATGAACAAAGACTTCCTGTTTTGTATGTTTCTGTCAGGTCAGGCCTCTTTTGTTAGGCCTGAACTTTTCTGGTAAGTGCATAACCTTAGAGTCTTAATGGTTAAGTTAATAAAAAAATTTTTTTTTTCTTAATACATAGTCCATATATTGCCACTCTCCATCTTAGGATTCTACTGGACCTGGTTGCACCTTAAATTTTTTACAATAGGCATATAGGACCACACATTTATGGTGGTTCTGCTTCTCTTTTTGTTACTGTACATTCCATATCACTCCTGGATAGCACAGCACAGACAGCGGTGACTTTTAACCTCAACAGGAGAGGGGCTATACAAGACAACCAGAAACACAAATAAGATACAATTTCTCCTTTAACTTTTGAATTCCTTCCTCCACATCATGCTACAGGCAGCCTCGTTTTTAGCTGTCAGCCAAAATGGATTATCACTGTGTCCATGTTTGTGTTAGCCAATCCATTTTTAAAGTATTTAAAGTTGCTTGCATTAGAATCCTAAATGTGATATCTCTATTCAAGTGCATTCAAATAAATCAACTCAATGTGATTTAATCAAACACTTTCTTCCCTTGGTCAAAATCAAATTATACATAGTTTTTCCTATCCTCTGTGTGTTCCTCAGACAATCTCTGAGATTCATTCTAGGTATAAGTCCTACCTTCTCTGCTATGACTTTTCATAGCACCCCAGTTTAGTTTTGCCTTCAAAGTCTCTAATATTATCATCCTCATATTCGAACCAGAAGTGAGGGAGACAGTGAGAAGTACTTTGAAAAGGCCTCAGGTATACTCAAATGTTAACCAAGTTTTCCCAGATATCTCCACCTGGTCAGGATTCTAGCTTTTGCTAATGTAAGTCCTAGCTATGACCATGAAGATTGGATTGACTTAGAATTCAGCTTCTGCCAAAGCTATGCTTTACATGTGATTAGTCTCTTAACACAAACCTTACTTGCAAAATGAAGACAACTTGAAGCATTTGTTAATGAAGGTCAAAGATTACAATCTTCAGTATGGATTATACCTGGACGTGCAAAAAAGAAAATTCTAACAACTGAACTGATAAACAACATCATGACAAATGGAGACAAATTGAGGTCGCTAACAATTTCATTCTTCTTAGATCAACAATCAGTGCCCATGGAAACAGTAGTCAAGAAATCAAATGAGAGGGAGGTGGAGCCAACATGGCACTATGGAGAGAAACCCCATGCCATCCCTCTGCAGCAAAGACCCCAAAAAGTAAGTAAAACAGATACAAATGTCAATCCTAGAACCCTAAGCATCAAACGAAGGGGTAAAAACTAGACCAAGCACCAAATGGAAGAAGAAACTGACAGAGAACAGAGAATGAAGAGAGCTAAAGCATGGAGGTCCCCTGCCAGCTAATATGGCATGGATTCACCATCTTGGACCACAGGTATGAAGGACTCTGGACAGGGAGTATGGAAAGGCAACTTCACCGAGCTCCCAGCAGGAGACAGAGCATTCACTCTTCATATCACATTCTCTCCCTTCCCTCCTCCCTATCTGCACTGAGTGATAAGCACTGCACCCCTGAACAGCTCCGGTGTGGATCACAAGACCCTGCCCCATGCAGGCCCCCAGCCTCACCTTGCCCTCCCTGGTTCATGCAGCAAGTGATCCATCGCTGTCCCCCCCCCCCCCCGCTGGAACTACCCTGCTGCACCATATTTGAGAAGCTGGCCCTGCCCGCCTGGACAAAGTGGTGAGAAGTATCATACCCACAGACAAGCAAGCAACAAAATACACCCATCCTGCCCACCAAGACATAGCCAAATAAAAAAAAGAGGGTGAAACAAATCAACAATAAATAAATGAAAAAATAATAATTCCTGAATGTCCCAGAGACAGTAGAAAATATAAAAGCACATGGAAAAAAAATAAACAGGACAGAGCAGCTCCAGTAAGTGACCAAAATAGAACACCAGATGAACTTCTGGTAGAAGAAATCCTGATAGGGAATTCAAAAGTCTAATATTCGGGCCTCTCAAAGAGATTAGGAAAGAGATGAAGGAAAACACAGACAGTACTAAGGAAAAAATTATCAAAATCATGGAAAATACAGACAAAATCAGGAAAAACACAGACAAAGCAATGAAAGAAATCAGGAAAATAATACAGGAACAAAATGTCAAAATAAATAAATAAATAAACAATTAGAAATTATCCAAAAACAGCCATTAGAAATCCAAAAGACAAACAGCAATATTTCAGAAAAGAACAATGCAATAGAAGGTTTTAGGAGAAAATTTGAAATGATGGAAGACAAAAACAGCAAAATTAAAGACAAATCCTTGGATACCATTTTGTTTGAGGAAAAATCCGAGAAAAGAGTGAAGAAAACCTGAGAACTATGCAGGATACAATCAAGAGCAAAAATTTGAATGAGATCAAAGTTCCACATGTGGGAGAAAATGGAAAAAACAGAGAGGATCATTGAAGGTATGCTGAGAGAAAACTTCCCTAATATCATGAAAGATGATAAGCTGACCATTCAAGAAGCTCAATTAACTCTATTTAGGAAAGAGCCCAAAAGAAAGTCACCAAGATGTATAATAATAACATTCTCCAAAACCAAAGACAAAGAAAGAATCCTAAAAGCAGCTCATGAAAAATGAAAAGTCTTATACAAAGGGGAAACAATAAAGCTAAGCTCTGATTGCTCAGCAGAAACCATGCAGGCAAGAAGGCAATGGGGTGACATACATAAAACCTTGAAAGAAAAAAATTGCCAACCGAGAAAATATATCCTGCAAACCTTTGCTCAACAAGGGAGAATGGAAAAGACCAAAGACACAAGGGAAAGATTAGTCCAAAGGACTAAAGGACCACAACTACCACAGCCTACAACAGACTGACTCCAGCACAACTAGATGGTGCCCGGCTACCACCACCAACTGCTCTAACGAGGGTCACAATAGAGGGTCCTAAACAGAGCAGGGGAAAAATGTAGAACAAAATTCAAACTCCAAAAAAAAGACCAGGCTTACTGGTCTGACAGAGACCGGAGAATCCTCAAGAGTATGACTACTGGACACCCTTTTAACTCAGTACTGAAGTCATTCTTCAGGCTCTCCCCTCAGTCAAAGATAAGACAGGCCCAGAAAACAAAACGAGACTAAATGGGACACCAGCTCAGGGGCAAGGACGAGAAGGCAGGAAGGGACAGGAAATCTGGCAAGTGTTGCCCAAGTTCAAGAAGGGGAGAGAGTTGACACTTTGCGGGGTTGGTAACCAATGTCACAAAACAATATGTGTATTAATTGTTTAATGAGAAAATAATTTGCTCTGTAAAACTTCATCTAAAGCACACACACACACAAAAACTCTCGCTCAAATATGATGGGAAAATTAGGAGATTTACAGACAAACAGAAATTAAGGGAATATGTAAAAACCAAACCAAACTTACAAGAATTATTAAAGGGAGTCCTTCAGTTAGAGAACAAACAACACTGGATAACAAGCTGAATCTAGGACACGGGACAACATCACCCAGATACCAGCCTAGGTAATGAACTCTCAAGGATAAAACGAAACTCAAAGATTCATAACAGGGAACCAGAGATGTCAATTTGTAAATGACAGCAATGTCAGAACAATAAAAGAGGGAATAAATGGTGTAGGTATAGAACTTTCAAAAGAAGAGGAAGTCCAGGTGATATCAAGTAATAAAAGACTGGTTTGAACTTAGAAAGATAGGGGTAAACTTCAAGGAAACCACAAAGAAAGTTAACAAACCTACTCATCAAAATAAGGAAGAAAAACATAAAGTCTCAGTAAACACAAAATCTACAAAAACAGAAGAAATGAAAAGAAAATCCACAAACAAAAGGAATTCAGCACAGGAGAGTAAGTGGAACAAAGAAAATGTCAGCACCACAAAAAAAAAAAAGCACTACAAAATGACAGCAATAAAATCACACCTATCAGTAATCACACTGAATGTAAATGGCTTAAATGCACCCATAAAGAAACAGAGAGTGACAGAATGGATAAATAAACAGGACCCATCAATATACTGTCCACAAGAGACACACCTTAGAAACAAAGACATAAATATTATGATGGTTAAGATTGAGTGTCAACTTGGCTGGGCCAAGATTCCCAAGGTTTTGGCAGTCATATAATGTGATTTGATACGTGATCACCCCCATGATGGGACCTGCTGTAAGTAGCCAATCAGTTGAAGGAGAATTTCCTTGGGCATGTGGCCTGCATTGATTGTGGGCAGACGTTGAGACAGAGCTCGGGGGCTTTTGCTTGTTCTGGATGCTGCAGATGGCTTCTGTTTGTCTGGCCTCCAGTTCTTGGGACTTGAGCTAGCAGCTTACCTGCGGTCTTGCTGGTCAACCTGGATTTGTCAATTTTCACAGCCTGTGAGCAACAGCCCTGCTCTCTGGCCAGCCAATTTGGGTTCGCCAACCCCTGCAGCTTCATGAATCAGGAGAAGCCTCTATCCTGATTCATGGACTTAGGACATTATAGCCTCAACAACCGTGTGAGCCAATTCCTTTATCATCTCTCTCTCTCTCTCTCATCTATCTCTCTCTACCTACCTCTCTATCTATCTATCTCTCTATCATCTATCTATCAGTCTATCCATAAACATTTTACTGGTTTGGCTTCTCTAGAGAATCCAGCTTAAGACAAATATATTAAAAATCAAAGAATGAGAAAGGATATGTCAAGCAAAGAGCAACCAAAGAAGAACAGGAGTGGTGATACTAACTGCAGATAAAATAGACTTTAAGACAAAATCCACCATAAAACACAAGGAAAGGTATTATATAATGATAAAGGGATGATCCATCATGAGGACACAACCATAATAAATATATATGCACCCCAATGACAGGGATCCAAAATTCATAAAACAAACTCTAACAGCACTGAAAAAAGAAAATGACAGTTCCACAATAATAATAGGAGACTTCAACACACCACTCTCGGTAAAGGACAGAACATCTAGAAAGAAACTCAGCGAAGATACAGAAGAGCTAAAGGACACAATCAGCCAACTTGACCTCATAGGCATGTATAGAACACTCCACCCAACAGCTGCAAAGTACACATTCTTCTCCAATGCACATGGGATATTCTCCAGAATAGACCACGTCTTAGGCCACAAAGCAACCCTCAGCAAAATCCGAAACACTGAGATAATAGAAACCATCTTCTCTGATCACAACACCATAAAAGTAGAAATTAATAACAAGAAGAGCAAGGAAAAAAATCAAATACATGAAAACTGAATAACATCTTTCTTAAAAACTACTGGGTAGTAGAACAAATCAAAGAGAGAGTAAAAAATTTCCTAGAATCAAACAAAAATGAAAACACTTTGTACCAAAACCTTTGGTACAGAGCAAAGGCAGTGCTCTAAGGTCAATTTATAGCAATAGATGCACACATCAAAAAAGAAGAAAGGGACAAAATAAAAATGTTAACTATACAACTTGAATATATAGAAAGAGAACAGCAAAAGAAGCCCACAGCCACCAGAAGAAAGGAAATAATAAAGATCAGAGCAGAAATAGAGAATAGAGAAACAATAAAAAGAATTAACAAAACCAAAAGTTGGTTCTTTAAAAGGATCAACAAAATTGACAAACCATTGGCCAAATAGACAAAAGAAAAACCAGAACGGATGTAAGTAACCCAAATAAGAAATGAAATGGGGGGCATTACAATATATCCAGCTGAAATTAAAAAGGGTCATAACAGAGAACTATGAAAAACTGTATGCCAAAAAATTTGAAAACCTAGAGGAAATGGACAAATTTCTAGGAACACACTACCTACCTAAACTAACATAAACTGAGGTGAAAAATCTGAACAGAATGATTGTGAGAAAAAAGATTGACAAGGTAATAAAAAAAAAAAAACTCCCATCTAAAAAAGCCCTGGCCCAGATGGCTTCACTGGAGAATTCTACCAAACATTCAGAGTGGAGCCCACACCAGTACTACTCAAACTGTTTCAGAACATAAAAACGAAAGGGATAGTTCCACATTCATTCTATGAAGCCAGAATAACCCTGACACCAAAACCAGTGAAACACACCACAAAACAAGAAAATTGCAGACCAATACCTCTCATGAATTTAGATGCAAAAATCCTCAACAAAATTCTAGCCAATAGAATTCAGAATCATATAAAAAAATAATGCACCATGACCAAGTGGGATTCATACCAGGAAGGCAAGGATGGTTTAACATTAGAAAATCAATCAATGTAATCCATCCCATAAATAAAACAAAAGACAAGAATCACATGATCATCTCAATTGACGCAGAAAAGACAATTGAAAAAGTTCAACACCCCTTTCTGACAAAAACTCTCAATAAAATAGGAATAGAAGGGAAATTTCTCAACATAATAAAGGGCATCTATATAAAACCTATAGGGCCACTATGAGTCAGAAGGAACTCAATGGCAACAGGTTTTTATTTGTTTGCTTGTTTTTTTGGTTTTTATACAGAACTAACAGCCAACATCATTCTCAACAGAGAAAGGCTGAAAATATTCCACCTGAGAACAGGAATAAGACAAGGATACCCTTTGTAACCACTAATATTTAACATTGTGCTGGAAGTCCTAGCTAGAGCAATAAGACAAGAAAAAAGAAATAAAAAGCATTCAAACTGGTAAAGAAGAAGTAAAACTACCCCTATTTACGGATGATAAGATACTATACATAGAGAACCCAAAAGATTCCACGAGTAATCTGCTGGAACTAATAGATTCAGCTGGGTATCAGGATACAAGATACACATTAAAAAATCAGCTGTATTCCTATACACCAATAAAGAGAACTAAAAAAAGGAAATCAGGAAAGCAATACCATTTACATTAGTCCCCCCCCAAAATTAAGTACTTATGAATAAATCTAACCAGGGATGTAAAAGACCTATAAAAAGAAAACTATAAAACTCTACTGGAAGAAACCAAAAGAGATCTACATAAGTGAAAAAACATACCATTGTCATGGATAGGTAGACTCAACATTATGAAAGTGACAATTCTACCCAAAGCAATCTACAAATACAATGCAATCCCAATCCAAATGCCAACAGTATTCTTTTTCAAGACGGAAAAACTAATCATTAACTTTATATGGAAAAGAAGGAGGCGTCAGATTAGTGAAGCATTACTGAAGAAGAAAAATTAAGTAGGAAGTCTCACACTACCTGATCTCAGAACCTACTATACAGCTATGGTAGTCAAAACAACCTAGTACTGACACAATGACAGACACATTGACCGATGGGACAGAATCGAGAACCCAGATGTAAATCCATCCACCTACAGTCACCTGATCTCTGTCAAAGTTCCAAAGTCCATGAAATGCGGAAAAGACAGTCTTTTTTTTAACAAATGGTGCTGGCAAAACTGGGTGTCCATCTGTAAAAAAATGAAACAGGACCCATACCTCACACCATACACAAAAACTAATTCAAAATGGATCAAAGACCTAAATATAAAATCTACAACTATAAAGATCATAGAAGAAAAAATAGGGTCAACACTATTTTTATAGTGTTTCATATAGTACAGTATATCATTTGAATAGTATAACTGTAAAACTAATGATAACTAGAAATACACAAACACAAGAAGATAAGCTAGATAACTGGGATCTTCTAAAAAATTAAACACTTATGGTCATCAAAAGACTTCACCAAAAGAGTAAAAAAGAACTTACAGACTTGGGGGAAAAAATTAGCCATGATACCAAAGCCAGACTAAGACACAAGAAAAGAAAACTACAGGCCAATATCCCTTATGAATACAGTTGCTAAAGTCCTCAACAAAATACTAACAAATTGAGTCCAACACCATATTTAAAGAATTATACTCCAGGATCAAATGGGATTTCTTCCAGGAAAATCAATCAATGTAATACGCCACATTAATACAACAGACGGAAAAAAATGATAATCTTGATTGACACAGTAAAGGCACTTGATAAAATCCAACACCCTTTTTTTTGATTAAAAAAAAAACTCAGAAAGGTACAAATACAAGGAAAAACCCTCAATATGATTGAGGTCATTTATAAAAAAAGTAACAGCCAACATTATATCAACATTATATTCAAAAGAGGAAGACAGAACTTTTCCTTTAGATTGGAAACAAGACAAGGATGCCCTCTCTCACCAATGCTATTTAATATGCTACTCGAAGTCCTAGCCAGATCTATGAAACAAGAAAAAGAAAGAAAAGGTATTCGAATTGGGAAGGAAGGAGTAAAACTATCCCTATTCATAGATGGCTTGATTCTATACATAAAAAATCTCAAAGAACTCAAAAGATATTCTAGAGATAATAGAGGAATTAAGTGGCAGAGTAATAGGACAACACACAAAAATCAGTTGGGTTTCTATACGCCAGCAAGGAGCAATCTGAAAAGAAAATTAAGAAAACTATATCATTTATAATAGTATATAAAATAAAATAACAAAGAATAAATTTAGCCAGGGAGGAAAAAAAAAAACTTATACAATGAAAATTATAAAATACTGCTGAAAGAGATTAAAGGAGAACCAAATAAATGAAAAGACATTCCGTGTTCATGGGTTGGAAGACTTAACATTGTTAAGATGTCAATACTACCCAAAGCAATCTTTATTTATATTCAAAAGGGAAATTTATATTTAATGCAATCTTCATCAAATTTCCAACAATCTTCTTTGCAGAAATGGAAATGGAAACACCAGTATCCAAATTTATATGGAATTCCAAGGGCTCCTGAATAGCCAAAGCAATCTTGAAAAAGAAGGACAAAGCAGAAGGACTCACACTTCCTCATTTCAAAAATACTATGAACTGAGGAGAGGCCATGATGGTAGCATAGTCAGATGCACCACAGCATCCCTCTACAGCAAAGTCTCATAGAAATAACCAAGAACAGTCATAAATGACATCCTCAGATCTCTGAACAACAGATGGAGGATGAAGAAACAAATTGAATATCAACTGGAAGGAGAGATAGAACAAGGACAGCGGGTAAATGTGGACTCACAGATCATCCACAGCCTACCTGCTACCATGAAGAAACATAGCCATCTTGGGGTAATTACATGCAGTATCCCTGAGTGAGGATCCCAGGAAATTATCATCAAGAAATACACAGCATGAGACAGAGACAGTGCATAAACAGCTTTGGAATGGAACAATGAGGTGGGCAAACAACACTCTGGGTTTGCGCATACTAGAGAAAGAGTGACACAGGGGAGCAGCATCACATTGAAACCAGGGAACCATAAGGAAGAGCTGTGGGACTAAAGGGATGTAGGTAGGATTATAGGAAATTCAGGCCAGGGGAAAGATCAACCAGGGAGTGCACATTCATAGAGGGGCAAAAGAAAGGTAAAGGAGGGAGAGGGTTAGCCGTGACGGCCAGATGATTGCGGAGAAGGAAGGGAGTTAGGCTGTCCTCACACACTCACACGGATGAGGACTACCTCCCCCCTGCAAAAAAAAACTAGACTGCTAGAGAGGATACCCATGTATGCTCAGGTGGAGGGCTCCCTCCCCCACACTGAGACCAGGAGGCCCCTCATCTCCCCGCCCCACCCCCTTCAGTCCCCTCACCTGAGTGGAGATCTCCCTTCCCCCATTGCAAACAGACCATTTGTGCATATACAGAGATACACACTACACTGTCCACCCTCCAGTACTGCCCCATCTACCTGAAAAGAACCTACATGAAATTCTCCCAGGTCATCTGCCGAAGAGCTGAAGCCCCACACAGCCTCCTCTCCACTCCCAGAAGTTCCTTTTCCCAGGGACTCCCCTGCCCTTCTGCATCTGCACGGCCACACTCCCAGCCACCTATTCCCTCTCTCCTCCCAGGGACTCCCCCACCCCTCTTTTTCTTTGTCTCCACCTTTTGGACCACCTGACTAAACTAGGCAGCTCTGCCCTACCTCCTCACCCCTTCCAGAGTATTCCGTCCACCACAAACTGACAGAAAACACCTGCCCTCCCCTACCTACTGTATCACCTACCTGAGACCGAGTAAAGAGTTTACCCCGACCTCCAAGGCTATGCTGCTCGACCCAGCATGAATGGACAATCCACACAGCAAACCAGCAAAACAAGAGGCGCAACACTTATTCACATCAATGTGAAGAGTCTGCATCATTCCTGAAGTGCTATGGAGGGATCCCAGCTACCTGATACCTTGTGCATTGCCACAAAGAAAGACCTTGCTCACTCAATTCCAAGCAATCAGCCAAAGGGAAATTTTAAGTGCTTAATACCAAAGGCCCCCTGCGTGCACTCAACTTTCCATACACTTGAGCCGCACCATCCAGTGAAGGAAATTATAATGAACAAATTGGCAGCTCCAAAGACATACATGCCTCGATAATACGAAATAACAACAATTAAAATAATGCAAAATAAGGCAAAAAATTCAAGTAAGTAGGAAATAAACTAAAATTCTCACATATCAAAACAAAATCAAACAATAAAAACATTAATATCTTAAAGACAATTACAAAGCATATGAAAAGACTGGGAAAGATGGCCCAATCTAACAAATTAAGTAAAAGGACAGAACAAATAATAGACCTGTCTAATAAAGACTTCAAAAAATTAATACTAAATTTACTCAAAGATATAAAAGAAAGCACGGGGGGAAAAAAGCTAAAAGAACTCACAAAAATAGTACAAGAACAAAATGACAAATTTAGCCAAGAGATAGAATCCCTAAAAAGTAAACAACCAGAAATCCAAAGCTCAACAATAAAATAACAAAAATAAACAATCCCATGGAAAGACACAAAATTATAATTGAAACAATGGAAAAAAGAATCAGCAAAATAAAAGAAAAAGCCTTCAAGACTACTCAGTTTGAAGAACAAATAGAAAAAAGAATGAATTAAAACAAACAAAGCCAAAGGGTTATATGGGATACCATCAAAAGGAACAATATTCACATAATGGGAATTTTGAAAAAGACAGAAAGTCCAGAAAGGATATTTGAAGAATTAATGGCAGAGAATTTCCCAAATATCTAGAAAGATGAGATTTTCATTCAAGAAGCTCAGTGAGTTCCATACAAGATACACCCCATGAGAAATTCACCGAGATACATCATATCAAAACTTTCCAGAACCAAGGACAAAGAAAGAGTCTTAAGAGGAGCAAATGAAAAGAGAAATATTACCTACAAAGGTGCTCTGATAAGACTAAGAAATGACTTCTTATCAAAAACTAGGTAGGCAAGAAGGCAATGGGTTGACATACACAAAGCCCTGAAAGAAAAGAACTGCCAGTCAAGAACTGTATAGCCAACAAAACTGTCATTCAAAAATGAGGGAGAAATAAGGATATTCTCAGATAAGCAGAAATTAAGGGAATTTGTAACCACCACACCATCTCTACACAACCTATTAAAGGAAGTTCTTCAGATAGAAAACCAACAACATCAGACAGCAACCTGAGTTAAAGACACATGACACCATCACCTTGATAACAAGTCGGATGAAAACGTCACAACAGTAAAAGAAAGTTAAAAAATGATTACAGAATATTTGGGATACAAAGTTGTAATCGATGACAAAATCAGAACAAAATGGGGAATGATTGGTGTAGTTATGGAACTACCATATGGTGAGTAAGTTAACGCCACTTAAAGACATAACAGGCTGTTTTAAATGCAGGATGTTAGATGTAAACCCCATGGCAACTACAAAGAAATTAATAAATCTGCTCACCAAAATAAAAAAAGGAAGAAAAATGAAAAGACACAATAAACACAAAAATAAGAATAACAAATGAAGGGAAAATAAAACCCCATATACAAAAAGAACTCAGCACAGAAAGTAAACAACTCTTCTTCGGTCTTCCTTATTCATTGTCCAGCTTTCACATGCATATGAGGTGATGGAAAACACCATGGCTTGGGTCAGGCACACCTTAGCCCTTAAAGTGACATTTTTGCTTTTTAACACTTCAAAGAGGTCTTTTGCAGCAGATCTGCCAAACGAAAAGCGTCATCTGATTTCTTGACTTCTGCTTCCATGGGCACTGATTATGGACCCAAGTAAAATGAAATCCTTTACAATTTCAATATTTTCTCTGTTTATCATGACATTGCTTATTGGTCCAATTGTGAGGATTTTTATTATCTTTATGTGGAGGTGTAATCCACACTGAAGGCTGTGGTTTTTGATCTTCATCAGTAAGTGCTTCAAGTCCTCTTCACTTTCAGCAAGTAAGGTTGGGTCATCTGCATATTGCAGGTTGTTAGTGAGTCTTCCTCTGATCCTGATGTTCCATTCTTCATATAGTCCAGGTGTTTGGATAATTTGCTCAACAGACAGATTGAAGAAATATGGTGAAAGGATACAACCCTGACGCACACCTTTCTTCAAACCATGCCGTATCCCTTTGTTATGTTTGAATGACTGCCTTTTGATCTATGTACAAGTTCCTCATGAGCACGATTAAGTTTCTGGAATTCCCATTCTTCACAATTTTTTTTTTGAAGGAAATATCAAAATTTTAATAATGCTGAGATCAAGGGTATAATAATGGATACTTCTTTTCTGCTTTATAAGGTTATATATTTTACAAATTTTTATTTGTTTGATTGCTTTTATTTATTTTATTAAATTTCATTGAACTTCAAGTGAACGTTTACAAATCAAGTCAAACTGTCACATATAAGTTTATATACACCTTACTCCGTACTTCCACTTGCTGTCCCCTTAATGAGTCAGCCCTTCCAGTCTCTCCTTTCGTGACAATTTTGCCAGCTTCCAACTCTCTCTATCCTCCCATCCCCCCTCCAGACAGGAGATGCCAACATAGTCTCAAGTGTCCACCTGATACAAATAGCTCACTCTTCATCAGCATCTCTCTCCTAACCACTGTCCAGTCTCTTTCATGTCTGATGAGTTGTCTTCGGAAATGGTTCCTGTCCTGGGCCAACAGAAGGTTTGGGGACCATGACTGCCGGGATTCCTCTAGTCTCAGTCAGACCATTAAGTCTGGTCTTTTTGTGTTATATATATTTTGCGAGAATTTGGGGTCTGCATCCCACTGATCTCCTGCTCCCTCAGGGGTTCTCTGTTGTGCTCCCTGTCAGGGCAGTCATCGGTTGTGGCCAGGCACTAACTAGTTCTTCTGGTCTCAGGATGATGTAGGTCTCTGGTTCATGTGGCCCTTTCTGTCTCTTGGGCT
This sequence comes from Elephas maximus indicus, assembly GCF_024166365.1. Classification (NCBI taxonomy): domain Eukaryota; kingdom Metazoa; phylum Chordata; class Mammalia; order Proboscidea; family Elephantidae; genus Elephas; species Elephas maximus. Next base: position 80,298,080 of record NC_064846.1, on the reverse strand, counting down.
CTTAGTTATCGTGTGACCTTGGTGTTCTTCATTCTCCTTTTTTTTTTTTTTTTAATTTTTATTAAGCTTCAAGTGAACATTTACCATTCCAATCAGTCTGTCACATGTAGGTTTACATACATCTTACTCCCTTCTCCCACTTGCTCTCCCCCTATTGAGTCAGCCCTTACAGTCTCTCGTTTCGTGCCAATTTTACCTTCTTCCCTCTCTCTCTATCTTCCCATCCCCCCTCCAGTCAAGAGTTGCCAACACACTCTCCCGTGTCCACCTGATTTAATTAGCTCACTCTTCATCAGTATCTCTCTCCCCCCCCCACTGACCAGTCCTTTTCATGCCTGATGATTTGTCTTCGGGGATGGTTCCTGTCCTGTGCCATCAGAAGTTCTGGGGAGCATTGTCTCTGGGATTCCTCTAGTCACAATCATACCATTAGGTGTGGTCTTTTAATGAGAATTTGGGGTCTGCATCCCATTGGTCTCCTGCTCCCTCAGGAGTTGTCTGTTGTGTTCCCTGACAGGGCAGACATCGATTGTGGCCGGGCACCAACTAGTTCTTCTGGTCTCAGGATATTGTAGGTCTCTGGTTCAAGTGGCCCTTTCTGTCTCTTGGGTTCTTAGTTGTCGTGTGACCTTGGTGTTCTTCCTTTGCCTTTGCTCCCGGTGGGTTGAGACCAATTAATGTATTTTAGATGGCTGCTTGTTGGCATTTAGGACCCCAGGTGCCACAATTCAAAGTGGGATGCAGAGTGTTTTCATAATAGAATTGTTTTGCCCATTGATTTAGAAGTCCTCTCAAACCGAGTTCCCCAGACCCCAGCCCCTGCTTCGCTATCCTTTGAAGCTTTCATTTTATCTCGGAAACCTCTTTACTTTTAATCCTGTCCAATTAGGCTGACCTTCCTTGTTTTGAGTGTTGTCTTTCCCTTCACCCAAAGCAGTTCCCATCTACAGACTGATCAATAAAAAGCCCTCTCCCTCCCTCCCTCCCTCCCTCCCTCCTTTGTAACCACAAAAGTATGTGTTCTTTTCCGTTTTTTCTATTTCTCAAGATCTTATAATAGTGGTCTTATACAATATTTGTCCTTCTGCAACTGACTCATTTCGCTCAGCATAATGCCTTCCAGATTCCTCCATGTTATGAAATGTTTCAGAGATTCGTCACTGTTCTTTATCGATGCGTAGTATTCCATTGTGTGGATATACCACAATTTATTTACCCATTCGTCCGTTGATGGACATCTTGGTTGCTTCCAGCTTTTTGCTATTGTAAACAGAGCTGCAATAAACATGGGTGTGCATATATCTGTTTGTGTGAAGGGTCTTGTATTTTTAGGGTATATTCCGAGGAGTGGGATTTCTGGGTTGTATGGTAGTTCTATTTCTAACTGTTTAAGATAACGCCAGATGGATTTCCAAAGTGGTTGTACCATTTTACAATCCCACCAGCAGTCTATGAGAGTTCCAGTCTCTCCACAGCCTCTCCAACATTTATTATTTTGTGTTTTTTGAATTAATGCCAGTCTAGTTGGTGTCAGATGGAATCTCATCGTAGTTTTAATTTGCATTTCTCTAATGGCTAATGATCGAGAGCATTTTCTCATGTATCTGTTGGCTGCCTGAATATCTTCCTTAGTGAAATGTGTGTTCATATCCTTTGCCCACTTCTTGATTGGGTTGTTTGTCTTTTTGTGGTTGAGTTTTGACAGAATCATGTAGATTTTAGAGATCAGGTGCTGGTCTGAGATGTCATAGCTGAATATTCTTTCCCAGTCTGTAGGTGGTCTTTTTACTCTTTTGGTGAAGTCTTTAGATGAGCATAGGTGTTTGATTTTTAGGAGCTCCCAGTTATCTGGTTTCTCTTCATCATTTTTGGTAATGTTTTGTATTCTGTTTATGCCCTGTATTAGGGCTCCTAGGGTAGATCCTATTTTTTCTTCCATGATTTTTATCGTTTTAGTCTTTATGTTTAGGTCTTTGATCCACTTGGAGTTAGTTTTTGTGCATGGTGTGAGGTATGGGTCCTGTTTCATTCTTTTGCAAATGGATATCCAGGTATGCCAGCACCATTTGTTAAAAAGACTATTATTTCCCCAACTGACTGACACTGGTCCTTTGTCAAATATCAGCTGCTCATAAATGGATGGATTTATATCTGGATTCTCAATTCTGTTCCATTGGTCTATGTGCCTGTTGTTGTACCAGTACCAGGCTGTTTTGACTACTGTAGCTATATAATAGGTTCTGAAATCAGGTAGGGTGAGGCCTCCCACTTTCTTCTTCTTTTTCAGTAATGTTTTGCTTATCCGGGGGTTCTTTCCTTTCCATATGAAATTAGTGATTTGTTTCTCTATTCCCTTAAAGTATGACATTGGTATTTGGATTGGAAGTGCGTTGTATGTATAAATGGCTTTTGGTAGAATAGACATTTTTACTATGTTAAGTCTTCCTATCCATGAGCAGGGTATGTTTTTCCATTTAAGTGTGTCCTTTTGAATTTCTTGTAGCGGAGTTTTATAGTTTTCTTTGTATAGGTCTTTTACATCCTTGGTAAGATTTCTTCCTAAGTATTTTATCTTCTTGGGGGCTACTGTGAATGGTATTGATTTGGTTATTTCCTCTTCGGTGTTCTTTTTGTTGATGTAGAGGAATCCAAGTGATTTTTGTATGTTTATTTTATATCCTGAGACTCTTCCAAACTCTTCTATTAGTTTCAGTAGTTTTCTGGAGGATTCCTTAGGGTTTTCCATGTATACGATCATGTCATCTGCAAATAGTGATAGCTTTACTTCCTCCTTACCAATCTGGATACCCTTTATTTCTTTGTCTAGCCTAATTGCCCTGGCTAGGACTTCAAGTACGATGTTGAATAAGAGCGGTGATAAAGGGCATCCTTGTCTGGTTCCCGTTCTCAAGGGAAATGCTTTCAGGTTCTCTCCATTTAGAGTGATATTGGCCGTTGGCTTTGCATATATGCCCTTTATTATGTTGAGGAATTTTCCTTCAATTCCTATTTTGGTGAGAGTTTTTATCATAAATGGGTGTTGGACCTTGTCAAATGCCTTTTCTGCATCAATTGATAAGATCATGTGGTTTTTGTCTTTTGTTTTATTTATGTGATGGATTACATTAATGGTTTTTCTGATATTAAACCAGCCTTGCATACCTGGTATAAATCCCACTTGATCAGGGTGAATTATTTTTTTGATGTGTTGTTGGATTCTATTGGCTAGAATTTTGTTAAGGATTTTTGCATCTATGTTCATGAGGGATATAGGTCTAAAATTTTCTTTTTTTGTAATGTCTTTACCTGGTTTTGGTATCAGGGAGATGGTAGCTTCATAGAATGAGTTGGGTAGTATTCCGTCTTTTTCTATACTTTGAAATACCTTCAATAGTAATGGTGTTAAGTCTTCTCTGAAGGTTTGGTAGAACTCTGCAGTGAAGCCATCTGGGCCAGGACTTTTTTTTGTTGGGAGTTTTTTGATTACCATTTCAATCTCTTTTTTTTTTATGGGTCTATTTAGTTGTTCTACTTCTGAATGTGTTAGTTTAGGTAAGTAGTATTGTTCCAAGAATTTATCCATTTCTTCTAGGTTTTCAAATTTGTTAGAGTACAATTTTATGTAGTAATCTGATATGATTCTTTTGATTTCATTTGGTTCTGTTGTGATGTGGTCCTTCTCGTTTCTTATTCGGGTTATTTGTTTCCTTTCCTGTTTTTCTTTTTATCAATTTTGTTAATTTTTTCAAAGAACCAGCTTTTGGCTTTGTTAATTCTTTCAATTGTTTTTCTGTTCTCTAATTCATTTAGTTCAGCTCTAATTTTTATTATTTGTTTTCTTCGGGTGCCTGATGGATTCTTTTGTTGCTCACTTTCTATTTGTTCAAGTTGTCGGGACAGTTCTCTGATTTTGGCTCTTTCTTCTTTTTGTATGTGTGCATTTATCGATATAAATTGGCCTCTGAGCACTGCTTTTGCTGTGTCCCAGAGGTTTTGATAGGAAGTGTTTTCATTCTCGTTGCTTTCTATGAATTTCCTTATTCCCTCCTTGATGTCTTCTATAACCCAGTCTTTTTTCAGGAGGGTATTGTTCAGTTTCCAAGTATTTGATTTCTTTTCCCTAGTTTTTCTGTTATTGATTTCTAGCTTCATTGCCTTGTGGTCTGAGAAGATGCTTTGTAATATTTCGATGTTTTGGATTCTGGAAAGATTTGTTTTATGCCCTAATATGTGGTCTATTCTAGAGAATGTTCCATGTGCGCTAGAAAAAAAAGTATATTTTGCAGCAGTTGGGTGGAGAGTTCTGTATAAGTCAATGAGGTCAAGTTGGTTGATTGTTGTAATTAGGTCTTCCGTGTCTCTATTGAGCTTCTTACTGGATGTCCTGTCCTTCTCCGAAAGTGGTGTGTTGAAGTCTCCTACTATATATGTGGAGGGGTCTATCTCACTTTTCAATTCTGTTAAAATTTGATTTATGTATCTTGCAGCCCTGTCACTAGGTGCGTAAATATTTAATATGGTTATGTCTTCCTGATCAATTGTTCCTTTTATCGTTATATAGTGTCCTTCTTTATCCTTTGTGGCGGATTTAAGTCTAAAGTCTATTTTGTCAGAAATTAATATTGCTACTCCTCTTCTTTTTTGCTTATTGTTTGCTTGATATATTTTTTTCCATCCTTTGAGTTTTAGTTTGTGTCTCTAAGTCTAAGGTGTGTCTCTTGTAGGCAGCATATAGATGGATCGTGTTTTTTTATCCAGTCCGTGACTCTCTGTCTCTTTATTGGTGCATTTAGTCCATTTACATTCAGCGTAATTATAGATAAGTTTTTAGTGCTGTCATTTTGATGCCTTTTCATGTGTGTTGTTGGCCATTTCATTTTTCCACATGCTTTTTTGTGCTGAGACGTTTTTCTTAGTAGCTTGTGAGATCCTCATTTTCATAATGTTTAACTTTGTGTTTATTGAGTCGTTACGTTTTTCTTGGCTTTTTTCTTGAGTTATGGAATTGATATTCCTTTTTGTGGTTACCTTTTTATTTACCCCTATTTTTCTAAGTAAAAACCTAACTTGTATCCTTCTATTTCGCCTTGTATCACTCTCCATCTGGCAGTTCAATGCCTCCTATATTTAGTCCCTCTTTTTGATTATTTTGATTGTTTATCTATTGATTTCCATGATTTCCTGTTGTGTGTATTATTTTGTTTATTTATTTATTTTTTAGAATTAGTCTTAATTTGTTTGTTTTTGTGCTTTCCCTGTTTGAGTTGCGTTGATATCAGGACGTTCTGTTTTGTGACCTTGTATTGTGCTGGTACCTGATATTATTGGTCATCCGGCCAAACAATCTCCTTTAGCATTTCTTGCAGTCTTGGTTTAGTTTTTGCAAATTCTCTAAACTTGTGTTTATCTGTAAATATCTTAATTTCTCCTTCATATTTCAGAGAGAGTTTTGCTGGATATATGATCCTTGGTTGGCAGTTTTTCTCGTTTAGTGCTCTGTATATGTCGTCCCATTCCCTTCTTGCCTGCATGGTTTCTGCTGAGTAGTCTGAACTTATTCTTATTGATTCTCCCTTGAAGGAAACCTTTCTTTTCTCCCTGGCTGCTTTTAAAATTTTCTGTTTGTCTTTGGTTTTGGCAAGTTTGATGATGATATGTCTTGGTGTTTTTCTTTTTGGATCAATCTTAAATGGGGTTCGATGAGCATCTTGGATAGATATCCTTTCTTCTTTCATGATGTCAGGGAAGTTTTGTGTCAGGAGTTCTTCAACTATTTTCTCTGTGTTTTCTGTCCCCCCTCCCTGTTCTGGGACTCCAATCACTCGCAAGTTATCCTTCTTGATAGAGTCCCACATGATTCTTAGGGTTTCTTCATTTTTTTTAATTCTTTTATCTGATTTTTTTTCAGCTATGTTGGTGTTGTTTCCCTGGTCCTCCAGAAGTCCCAGTCTACATTCTAATTGCTCGAGTCTGCTCCTCTGACTTTCTATTGCGTTGTCAAATTCTGTAATTTTATTGTTAATCTTTTGGATTTCTACATGCTGTCTCTCTATGGATTCTTGCAACTTGTTAATTTTTCCACTATGTTCTTGAATAATCTTTTTGAGTTCTTCAACTGTTTTATCAGTGTGTTCCTTGGCTTTTTCTGCATTTATCCTAATTTCATTTGTGATATCTTTAAGCATTCTGTAAATTAGTTTTTTATATTCTGTATCTGATAATTCCAGGATTGTATCTTCATTTGGGAAAGATTTTGATTCTTTTGTTTGGGGGGTTGGAGAAGCTGTCATGGTCTGTTTCTTTATGTGGTTTGATATGGACTGCTGTCTCCGAGCCATCACTGGGAAACTAGATTTTCCAAGTAGTCAGCTAAAAAAAAATGCAGTCAGATCCCTATCTGAATTCTCTCTCTGGCTCCGGGTATTCGGATGTTAATGGGGTCGCCTGGGGAGGGTGGGGGAGGGATCTGAGAGCTAGGAGTGTAGCACCACAGAATATAGAGCTGAACACCACGTTCACGCTCCACCCCCGTTCGCCAAAATCCGGGCTGGACGGGTCCCTGGCTAGGACACTGCTTTCCTTGCTCGGAAACCAGTCACTTCCTCCTGGGGACTTCCTCCGGTGCGCGGCACCGCTCGTGGGCACTGGGTGGGCGTTTCCCGCACGAACGGGTGGGCCCGCCCCCAGGGTCTATTCAGGCTATTATAATTAGGTCCCGTGGTCACGCCCTGCCTGTGTGCACGCCCAAATCCCAGCGGGATGACTTCCGGGTTGAGACGCTGCTTTCCCCGTTCGGGAACCAGTCACTTCCTCCCGGGGACGTCTCCTTCCGGAGCGCCACACCTCTCGCGCGAACTGGTTTGGCGTCACCTGCACGGCCAGGTGGGCCCGCCCCCTGGGTCAATTCAGGGCAATAAAAATGGACTCCGCGCTCACGCCCCACTTGTGCGCACGCCCAAGCCCCGGCAGGACGGCACCCCGTCTGGGACGCTACTTTCTGTGCTTCGGGACCAATCACTTCCTCCCAGGGACTTCTCCTTCCGGTGTGCCACACCTCTCGCGCAAACTGGGAGGGCGTCACTCGCACGACCAGGTGGTCCCGCCCCCTGGGTCAATTCAGGGTAATAAAAATGGACCCCGCGCTCATGCCCCGCCCGCGCGCGCAGGCGCGCGCGCCCAGATCCCAGCGGAATGGCTCCCCGTCTGGGATGCTGCTTTCCCTGTTTTGAGACCAGACACTTCCGGGGATTTCTCCCTCTGGTGTGCCGTGCCACACGCACGGACTGGGTGTGCGTCCTCCCGCACGAACGTGTGGGCCCCGCCCTGGGGTCCCTTTAGGGAAATATAGTTGACCCCCCACCCGCTCGCGCCCCGTCGGCTTCTCGCCTAACTCCCGGCGGGACGGCACCCCAGCTGGGACGCTGTTCTCCCCCCTCCCAGATCAGTCACTGCCTCCCGGGTGCTTCTCCCTCCGGCTGCGCCCCTACGCCGCCCGCGCCAACCTGCTAGACTTCCTCCCGGGATGGGTTCGGGGGGGAAGGGGTGGGCCCCCTTTCTGTGCCGTCTGCCCCCCTGGGCTCTGCCCCAGATCGAGCTCCGAAGGTCACCTGCCTGGTGCGCTGGCTCCTAGTTCTGAAAACAGTCGCTGTCTGCCCATATTTGTTCGTTTTCCGTCTCTAAGTCTGTGCTTGTTGTTCAGAGTTCGTAGATTGTTATGTATGTGATCGATTCCCTTGTTTTTCCGAGTCTTTGTTGCAAGAGGGATCCGCGGTAGCATCCACCTAGTCCGCCATCTTGGCCCCCGCCCACCCTTCATTCTCCTTTGATCCAGGTGGGTTGAGACCAATTGATGCATCTTAGATGGCCGCTTGTTAGCATTTAAGACCCCAGACGCCACATTTCAAAGTGGAATGCAGAATGTTTTCATAATAGAATTATTTTGCCAAAAGACTTAGAAGTCCCTGCAAACCATGCTCCCCAAACCCCCGCCCTTGCTCCGCTGACCTTTGAAGCATTCATTTTATCCCGGAAACTTCTTTGCTTTTGGTCCAGTCCAGTTGAGCTGACCTTCCATGTATTGAGTATTGTCCTTCCCTTCACCTAAAAAGCAGTTCTTATCTACTAACTAATCAGTAAAAAACCCTCTCCCACCCTCCTTCCCTCCCCACCTCGTAACCACAAAAGTATGTGTTCTTCGCAGTTTATACTATTTCTCAAGATCTTATAATAGTGGTCTTATACAATATTTGTCCTTTTGCCTCTGACTAAGTTCGCTCAGCATAATCTCTTCCAGGTTCCTCCATGTTATGAAATGTTTCACAGATTCGCCACTGTTCTTTATCGATGTGTAGTATTCCATTGTGTGAATATACCACAATTTATTTACCCATTCATCCGTAGATGGACACCTTGGTTGCTTCCAGCTTTTTGCTATTGTAAACAGAGCTGCAATAAACATGGGTGTGCATATATCTGTTTGTGTGAAGGCTCTTGTATCTCTAGGGTATATTCCTAGGAGTAGGATTTCTGGGTTGTATGGTAGTTCTACTTCTGTTTAAGATAACGCCAGATAGATTTCCAAAGTGGTTGTACCATTTTACATTCCCACCAGCAGTGTATAAGAGTTCCAATCTCTCCGCAGCCTCTCTAACATTTATTCTTTTGTGTTTTTTGGATTAATGCCAGCCTTGTTGGAGTGAGATGGAATCTCATCGTAGTTTTAATTGGTATTTCTCTAATGGCTAATGATCGAGAGCATTTTCTCATGTATCTGTTAGCTGCCTGAATATCTTCTTTAGTGAAGTGTGTGTTCATATCCTTTGCCCACTTCTTGATTGGGTTGTTTGTCTTTTTGTGGTTGAGTTTTGACAGAATCATATAGATTTTAGAGATCAGGTGCTGGTCTGAGATGTCATAGCTGAAAATTCTTTCCCACTCTGTAGGTGGTCTTTTTACTCTTTTGGTGAAGTCTTCAGATGAGCATAGGTGTTTGATTTTTAGGAGCTCCCAGTTATCTGGTTTCTCTTCGTCATTTTTGGTAATGTTTTGTATTCTGTTTATGCCTTGTATTAGGGCTCCTAGGGTTGTCCCTATTTTTTCTTCCATGATCTTTATCGTTTTAGTCTTTATGTTTAAGTCTTTGATCCACTTGGAGTAACTTTTTGTGAATGGTGTGAGGTATGGGTCCTGTTTCAGTTCTTTGCAAATGGATATCCAGTTATGCCAGCACCATTTGTTAAAAAGACTATCTTTTCCCCAGTTAACTGACACTGGGCCTTTGTCAAATATCAGCGGCTCATATGTGGATGGATTTATATCTGGGTTCTCAATTCTGTTCCACTGGCCTATGTGTCTGTTGTTGTACCAATACCAGGCTGTTTTGACTACTGTGGCTGTATAATAGCTTCTGAAATCAGCTAGAGTGAGGCCTCCCACTTTCTTCTTCTTTTTCAGTAATGCTTAGCTTATCCGAGGCTACTTTCCCTTCCATATGAAGTTGGTGATTTGTTTCTCTATCACATTAAAAAATGACATTGGAATTTGGATCGGAAGTGCATTGTATGTACAGATGGCTTTTGGTAGAATAGACATTTTTACTATGTTAAGTCTTCCTATCCATGAGCAAGGTATGTTTTTCCACTTAAGTATGTCCTTTTGAATTTCTTGTAGTAGAGCTTTGTAGATTTCTTTGTATAGGTCTTTTACATCTTTGGTAAGATTTATTCCTAAGTATTTTATCTTCTTGGGGGCTACTGTGAATGGCATTGATTTGGTTATTATCTCTTCGATGTTCTTTTTGTTGATGTAGAGGAATCCAAGTGATTTTTGTATGTTTATCTTATAACCTGAGACTCTGCCAAACTCTTCTATTAGTTTCAGTAGTTTGCTGGAGGATTCCTTAGGGTTTTCTGTGTATAAGATCATGTCATCTGCAAATAGAGATAATTTGACTTCCTCCTTGCCAATCCGGATACCCTTTATTTCTTTGTCTAGCCTAATTGCTCTGGCTAGGACTTCTAGCACAATGTTGAATAAGAGCGGTGATAAGGGCATCCTTGTCTGGTTCCCGTTCTCAAGGGAAATGCTTTCAGGTTCTCTCCATTTAGAGTGATGCTGGCTGTTGGCTTCGCATAGATGCCCTTTATTACGTTGAGAAATTTTCCTTCAATTCCTATTTTGCTGAGAGTTTTTATCATAAATGGGTGTTGGACTTTGTCAAATGTCTTTTCTGCATCAATTGATAAGATCATGTGGTTTTTGTCTTTTGTTTTATTTACGTGGTGGATTACATTAATGGTTTTTCCAATATTAAACCAGCCTTGCATAAAAAAAAAAAATAAAAATAAGTAAATCCCACTTGGTCGTGGTGAATTATTTTTTTGATATGTTGTTGAATTCTATTGGCTAGAATTTTGTTGAGGATTTTTGCATCTATGTTCATGAGGGATATAGGCGTGTAATTTTCTCTTTTCGTAATGTCTTTACCTGGTTTTTGTATCAGGGAGATGGTGGCTTCATAGAATGAGTTAGGTAGTATTCCGTCATTTTCTATGCTTTGAAATACCTTTAGTAGTAGTGGTGTTAACTCTTCTCTGAAAGTTTGGTAGAACTCTGCAGTGAAGCCGTCCGGGCCAGGGCTTTTTTCGTTGGGAGTTTTTTGATTACCGTTTCAATCTCTTTTTTTTGTTATGGGTCTATTTAGTTGTTCTACTTCTGAATGTGTTAGTTTAGGTAGGTAGTGTTTTTCCAGGAATTCATCCATTTCTTCTAGGTTTGCAAATTTGTTAGAGTACAATTTTTCATAATAATCTGATATGATTCTTTTAATTTCAGTTGGGTCTGTTGTGATGTGGCCCTTCTCGTTTTTTATTTGGGTTATTTGTTTCCTTTCCTGTGTTTCTTTAGTCAGTCTAGCCAGTGGTTTATCAATTTTGTTAATTTTTTCAAAGAACCAGCTTTTGGCTTTGTTAATTCTTTCAATTGTTTTTCTGTTCTCTTTTTTTTTTTTAATTCATTTAGTTCAGCTCTAATTTTTATTATTTGTTTTCTTCTGGTGCCTGATGGATTCTTTTGTTGCTCACTTTCTATTTGTTCAAGTTGTAGGGACAGTTCTCTGCTTTTGGCTCTTTCTTCTTTTTGTATGTGTGCATTTATTGATATAAATTGGCCTCTGAGCACTGCTTTTGCTGTGTCCCAGAGGTTTTGATAGGAAGTATTTTCATTCTCGTTGCATTCTATGAATTTCCTTATTCCCTCCTTGATGTCTTCTATAACCCAGTCTTTTTTCAGGAGGGTATTGTTCAGTTTCCAAGTATTTGATTTCTTTTCCCTGGTTTTTCTGTTATTGATTTCCACTTTTATGGCCTTGTGGTCTGAGAAGATGCTTTGTAATATTTCGATGTTTTGGATTTTGCAAAGGTTTGTTTTATGCCCTAATATGTGGTCTATTCTAGAGAATGTTCCATGTGCGCTAGAAAAAAAAGTATACTTTGCAACAGTTGGGTGGAGAGTTCTGTATAAGTCAATGAGGTCAAGTTGGTTGATTGTTGTAATTAGGTCTTCCGTGTCTCTATTGAGCTTCTTACTGGATGTCCTGTCCTTCTCCAAAAGTGGTGTGTTGAAGTCTCCTACTATAATTGTGGAGTTGTCTATCTCACTTTTCAGTTCTGTTAAAATTTGATTTATGTATCTTGCAGCCCTGTCATTGGGTGCATAAATATTTAATATGGTTATATCTTCCTGGTCAATTGTCCCTTTTATCATTATGTAGTGTCCTTCTTTATCCTTTGTGGTGGATTTAAGTTTAAAGTCTATTTTGTCAGAAATTAATATTGCTACTCCTCTTCTTTTTTGCTTATTGTTTGCTTGATATATTTTTTTCCATCCTTTGAGTTTTAGTTTGTTTGTGTCTCTAAGTCTAAGGCGTGTCTCTTGTAGGCAGCATATAGACGGATCGTGTTTCTTTATCCAGTCCGAGACTCTCTCTTTATTGGTGCATTTAGTCCATTTACATTCAGCATAAGTATAGATAAGTATTTAGTGTTGTCATTTTGATGCCTTTTTATGCGTGTTGTTGACAATTTCATTTTTCCACTTACTTTTTTGTGCTGAGACGTTTTTCTTTGTAAATTGTGTGATCCTCATTTTCATAGTAGTTGACTTTATGTTTGCTGAGTCGTTACGTTTTTCTTGGTTTTTATTTTGAGTTATGGAGTTGTTATACCTCTTTGTGGTTACCTTAATATTTACCTCTATTTTTCTAAGTAAACACCTAACTTGTATTGTCCTATATCGCCGTGTATCCCTCTCCATATGGCAGTTCTATGCCACCTGTATTTAGTCCCTCTTTTTGATTATTGTGAACTTTTACATACTGACTTCAATGATTCCCTGTTATGAGCATTTTTTTTAATTAATCTTAATTTGTTTTTGTGATTTCCCTATTTGAGTTGATATCAGGATGTTCTGTTCTGTGAGCTTGTCTTGTGCTGGTATCTGATATTATTGTTTTTCTGACCAAACAATTTCCTTTAGTATTTCTTGTAGCTTTGGTTTGGTTTTTGCAAATTCTCTAAGCTTGTGTTTATCTGTAAATATCTTAATTTTGCCTTCATATTTGAGAGAGTGTTTTGCTGGATATACGATCCTTGGCTGACAGTTTTTCTCCTTCAGTGCTCTGTATATGTCATCCCATTGCCTTCTTGCCTGCATGGTTTCTGCTGCTGAACTTATTCTTATTGATTCTCCCTTGTAGGAGACCTTTCTTTTCTCCCTGGCTGCTTTTAAAATTTTCTCTTTATCTTTGGTTTTGGCAAGTTTGATGATAATATGTCTTAGTGTTTTTCTTTTTGGATCAGTCTTAAATGGGGTTCGATGAGCATCTTAGATAGATATCTCTTCGTCTTTCACGATGTCAGTGAAGTTTTCCATCAGCAGATCTTCAACTATTCTCTCTGTGTTTTCTGTCCTCCCTCCCTGTTCTGGGACTCCAATCACATGCAAGTTATCCTTCTTGATAGAGTCCCACATGATTCTTAGGGTTTCTTCATTTTTTTTTAAGGCTTTTATCTGATTTTTTTCCAGCTATGTTGGTGTTAATTCCCTGGTCCTTCAGATTTCCCACTCTGCATTCTAATTGCTCGAGTCTGCTCCTCAGACTTCCTATTGCGTTGTCTAATTCTGTAATTTTATTGTTAATCTTTTAGATTTCTGCATGCTGTCTCTCTATGGATTCTTGCAACTTACTAATTTTTCCACTATGTTCTTGAATAATCTTTTTGAGTTCTTCAACTGTTTTATCAGTGTGTTCCTTGGCTTTTTCTGCAGTTTGCCTTATTTCGCTTCTGCGGTCATCCCTGATTTCTTGAAGCATTCTGTAAATTAGTTTTTTATATTCTGTATCTGATAATTCCAGGATTGTATCTTCATTTGGGAAAGATTTTGATTCTTTTGTTTGGGGGGTTGTAGAAGCTGTCATGGTCTGCTTCTTTATGTGGTTTGATATCGACTGCTATCTCTGAGCCATCACTTAGATATTGTAGTGGTTTATTCTCTTGCTCACTGAGTCTTATCTTGTTTTGTTTTCTTTCAATATACGTGGATGGGCTACTAGATTGTGCTGTCTTGATTGTTGTAGCTCTTGACTTACTTATGACCTTTTACCAGCTGGTTTGGGCTGTTGCCAGATATATATGCCTGAGTCTATTCACTATTCTTGAGTAGAATCTGATTTTGGGTCATCAAGTGTGTGCTGCACCCTAACACCTATCCACCTCGAGAAGTAGTGGTGATAGTTGTGTGCACCAGATTCTATTAGCAGCTGGGGTTCACCCTCCGGGGGGGGTAGGATGCTGACAGGTTCCCCCAAGTGTCAGTGAGGTAGGTGTGTCTCTATTCCTATAGCACCTTGGTGGGAGGGCACTGCAGCTGTACCTTAGGCCCCCAATGTAAGTACCTCTACTGATTGGTAGATGTCACCCTCCTTAGACCCCTAAGGCAAGAGGCTAGGTGATCTGGGGGGAGCTTCAGCCCTCAGTTCCCTGTTGTGGGTCAGTTAGGGCTCTGTTGAATAAGCAGAGATATCAGACCTGGGAAACTTGTTTTTCCAGAAAATCCACTAAAAAAAAATGCAGTCCGATCCCTATCAGAACTGCCTTTGGATTATAACCGCCACCTTGTTCCCTGTAAGGATGAAAGTCCGAGATTTGGATCATATATGCTTGGCTGTAGCTGGTTCTGTGTTTTTAGCCCAATTAGGGATGGATTTTTGATCCCTGGGTTTTTTGTGGTTCCTTCTCTCAGGTCGGAAGAATGGGTTAGGAAAAGACCAAAAAAAAAAGGGGGGGAAAGCAAAGCCGCCACAGAGCCGGAGCCATTCTCCCTCTGGCTCAGGAAATTCCAATGTTAATGAAGCCGCCTGGGAAGGGTGGGGGAGGGTTCAGAGAAATAGGAGAGTAGCACATCGGAATATAGCCAAAGTTGCTTATCTTGCTTGGAATGACTATTTTATCTGAGATTCCCGAGGGGCGTGTCGCCTATGTGTGCTGGCTGTGTGGAGATTGCCCCCAAGGGTCTGGCCCGCTGAAGCCGCAGTCAGATCCTCAGCTGCCAGTCCAAAGCCCAGCGTCAAGGTTCCCCTGCTGGGACGCTGCACTCCCGGGTCCAAAACCAGTCACTGCCTCCCGGGGACTTCTCCCGCCAGCCGCGTTGCCGCGCCGCCTCCGTAGACCGGCTGGGCCCCCTCCCGGGGTTAGTTCAGGGGAGTAGGGCTGTGCCCCGTCCTTGTGGCGTGACAGCGCCCAGTCAAAAGCCCGGTGCCAAGGTTCCCCAGCTGGGACGCTGCACTCCCGGCTCCAAAACCAGTCACTGCCTCCTGGGGACTTCTACCAACAGCCGCGTCACCACGCCGCCCGCGCAGACCGGCTGGGCCCCCTCCTGGGGTCAGTTCAGAGGGGTAGGGCTGCGCCCCTTGTTTGCTCCATCACAAGATTCTGAGTTCAGCTCCCCTGGGCCCAGACCTACGCCCAGCGCCAAGATTACCTGACTGGGACACTGGCTCCAGGCTCCAAAAACAGTCGCTGCTTCCCCGTATTTGTTTGTTCTCCGTCTCTAAATCTGTGTGTTGTTCAGGGTTCATAGACTGTTATGTATGTGATCAATTCACTTGTTTTTCCAAGTCTTTTTTGCAAGAGGGATCCGAGGTAGCGTCTACCTAGTCCACCATCTTGGCCCTGCCTCCTCCCTTCCATCTTCTTTTGATGCTTCCTACTTCGTTTAATATTTTCCCTGTAGAATCCTTCAATATTGCAACTCAAAGCTTGAATTTTTTCTTCAGTTCTTTCAGCTTGAGAAATGCCTAGTGTGTTCTTCCCTTTTGGTTTTCTGTCTCCAGGTCTTTGTACATTTCATTATAATAATTTACTTTGTTTTCTCAAGCTGCCCTTTGAAATATTCTGTTCAGCTCTTTTACTTCATCATTTCTTCCTTTTGCTTTAGCTAGTCTACTTTCAAGAGCAAGTTTCAGAGCCTCTTCTGACATACATTTTGGTCTTTTCTTTCTTTCCTGTCTTCTCAATGGCCTTTTGCTTTCTTCATGCATGATGTCCTTGACTGGTCTATATATAGACACGAACTCATCTGATCTATACGTGGACACAAAAATTCTCAACAAAATTCTAGAGAACAGAATTCAACAATTTATTTTAAAAAGTATACCTTATGATCAAGTGCAATTCATATTAGGAATGCAAAGGAGGTTTACATTAGAAAACAATGTAAATCACCACATAAATAAAACAAAGGAAAATAACTGGATGATCATCTCAATTGATGCAGCAAAAGCAGGTGATAAAATCCAACACCCTTTCCTGATAAAAACTCTCAGTAAAATAAGAATAGAGGGAGAATTCCTCAACATAATTGAAAGCATATATGCAAATCCAACAACCAATGTTATCCTTAATGGGGGAAAACTGAGAGCCTTCCCCCAGAAAAATGGAACAAGACAAAGATGCCTACCACCACAACTCTTATTCAACATTGTACTGGAAGTCCTAGCCAGAGCAATAAGGCAAGAAAAAGGGAAAAATGGTATAAAAATCAAAAATGAAGAAATAAAACTATCCCTATTTGCAGATGATATAATCCTCTACATCGAAAGCCCCAAACATTCCACAAGAAAGCTTCTGAATCTAATAGAGGAATTCAGCAATATTGCAGGATAAAAGATCAATGAACAAAAAATCAGTTGGGTTCCTATACACTAGCAGGGAGGAATTTGAAAAGGAAATCAAAGAAATAATGACATTTACAACAGAAGAAACATGATAAAAAAAAATACCTATGAATAAACCTAACTAGGGATGTAAAAGAATTATACAATGAAAACTATAAATCGCTAATACAAAAGACTAAAAGAGGCCTACATAAATGGAAGGACATTCCATGCTCATGGATCGGAAGACTTAATATTGCGAAAATGTCAATACTACTCAAAGCAATCTATAGATACAACGCAATTCCGATCCAAATTTTAACAATATTCTTTAATAAAATGGAAAACCTAATCACCAACTTTTTATGGAAAGGAAAGAGGCCTCAAATAGCCAAAGCAATATGGAAGAGGATCAAAGTAGGAGGACTCACATTTCTAGACCTCCAAACATACTATGCAGCTATAAAAATCCTAACAGTCTGGTACTGGTTCAAAGAAAGACACATAGACCAGAAGAATAGAATGGAGAATTCAGAAATAAATCCATTCATCTATGGCCAACTGATTTTTGACAAAGGCTCAAAGTCCATTCAATGTGGGAAGGAGCAGTCTCTTCAACAAATGGTGTTGACAAAATTGGATAACCCCACGCAGAGAAATGAAACAAGACCAATACCTCACACCACACACACGCACTCACACAAAACTAACCCAAAACAGACCAAGGACCAAAATGTTAAAGCTAAATCCATAACATTCTTGAAAGAAACACAAGGGCAAAACTATGAGACCTAGGTTTTTTTTTTTTTTTTTTTAATGATAGATTATCAAACACAACCAAAAATGCAATAACAGAGGGAGATGAAATAGATAATTGAGATATCATAAAAATTAAATAGTTATGCTCATCAAAAGAGTAAAAATATAACCTAAAGACTGAGAAAAAAATCTCTGGTAATGATATATCTGGTAAGTGTCTAACCCCTAAAATATACAGTACACTTCAACAACTCAATAACAAAAAGACAAACAATCCAATTAAAAAATGGGCAAAAGACATGAACAGAAGCATCACCGAAGAGGACATTAAAGTGGCCAACAAACATGAAAAGATGTTCATGATCATTAGCCATTCAAAACCAAAAACCTGTTGCCATCGAGTCAATTCCAACTCACAGCTACCCTATGGGACAGAGTAGAACTGCCCCATAGGGTTTCCAAGGAGCAGCTGATGGATTTGAACTGCCAACCTTCTGGTTAGCAGACGAGTGCTTAACCACTGTGCCACCAGGGCATTAGCCATTACCTGCACCTGTTGCCGTCGAATCAATTCTGACTTATAGTGACCCTACAGGGCACAGTAGAACTGCCCACACAGAGTTTCCAAGGAGCACCTGGTGGATTCAAACTGCCGACCCTTTGGTTAGCAGCTGTAGCACTTAACCACTACACCACCAGTGTTTCCACATTAGCCATTAGAGAGACGCAAATCAAAACTACAATGAGATATCATCTCACCCCTGCTAAAATGGCAGTGATCAAAAAAGCAGAAAACAAACGCTGGCAAGGATATGGGGAAATTGGAACCCTTATCTGCTGCTGGTGGGATTATAAAATAATACAATCACTGTGAAAAACAGTATGACACTTCCTAAAAAAACTAGAAATAGAACTGCCTTATGATCCAGGAATCCCACTTCAACGTATATACCTTAGAGATCTAATAGCAGAGACACAGACATGTGCACATGTACGTTCGTTGCAGCACTATTCATAGTAGCAAAAAGATTGACACAACCTAAATGCCCATCGGTGGGTGAAGAGATAAACAAAATGTGGTGCACTCTTACAGTGGAATAAAACGCAGCCATACAAAATAATGATAAAGTTCTCGAAACATAACTTGGATTAATCTGGAGGACATTACGCAGAGTGAAATATGTCAATCACAAAAGGACAAATATTGTATGCTCTCAATTTTATAAGAAAACAAGAATAGTACATTAACGGAGAACAATGTTTATTAGGGGTTACCAGGGATGAGTGAGAGGAAAAGGGGGAGTCACTCCCTAGATAGTAGACACCTGTTATTTTTTTCGTTCTGATTTTTTTTAGGGGGGAGGGAAAGGTAGCACCAAATGTGGATGAAGAGCACCCAGCTTGACCAAGGTAAAGATGTCACTAAGAAGTACACAAGAGAAAAAAGCATTTTTATAAAGAATATGGCACATATAATCTTGCAACAACACCAACAACAACCAAAAAATATGTGTGTGGTTAGGTATGTAAGTATATATGCACATATGAGTATGGGTATGTATGTGTGTGTACTTATGTTTTTCACGTATAAATGTAGCTATATGTATGGGTATATACATGTATGTGTGTGCACACATGTATATTCATATATATAATAATCTGCATGGGGGCACAGTCGCAGATACTGCTTAGACATAACCAAATACCTCATGAGATTGGTTTTCTGGATTTGAAGGCTTCGGATCATTGTCACATGGGACAACTAGGTCAACTGGCATAATATATTTCATAAAATTTGTATTCTACATCCTAGCTTGGTGAATAGTGTTTGGGGTTTTAAAAGCTTGAGAGCAGCCATCTAAGATACAACTGTCGGTCTCTTCTCATCTGGAGAAAAAGAGAAAGAAGGAAACGAAGGAATCAGAGAAGAAACTAGTCTACAGGACTAAAAGTCTACATGAACCACGACCTCATCTATCCTGAGACCAGAAGAACTAGATGTTGCCTAGCTACTATTAATGACCATTATAATCAGGGTCACAATAGATACATCCCGACATAATGTGAGAAAAATGTATAACAGAACTCAAATTCTTAAAAAGTCCAGACTTTTTAAAATTCTTAAAAAGACGAGTTGCGACTAGAGGACTCCCCAAGACTATGGCCCTAAGATACTCCTTAAACCTTGAACTGAAACAACCCTTTGAGGTCACCTTTTAGCTAAAAAACAGATTGGTTCATAAAATAAAGAAGAGCGCACATGAGTACTGCGCACCTTTAAAAAATCATCCATACTGAGCTGAGGGCTATGGGGACCATGGTTTTGGGGAACATCTAACTCAAGTAGCATAACATAGTTTATAAAGAAAATGTTCTACATTCTACTTTGGTCACTGGTGTCTGGGGTCCTAAAAGCCTGTGAGTGCCATCTAAGATACTCCACTGGTCTCACCCCATAGGATCAAGGGAGAATGAAGACAACTAAAGATACAAGGGAAAGATTAGTCCAAAAGACTAGTAGACCACAACTTTTACCATAGCCTTCACCACACTGAGTCCATTACAACTAGATGGTGCCCTGCTACCACCACTAACCCCTCTGACAGGTATCACAACAGAGGGCCCTGGACAGAGCTGGAGAAAAATGTAGAACAAAATTCTAACTCACAAAGAAAGACCAGACTTACTGGTCTGACACAGACTGGAGAAACCACGAGAATATGGCCCCGCGACACGCTTTTGGTTCAGTAATGAAGTCACTCCCAAGGTTCACCCTTCAGCCAAAAATTAGACAGGTCCATAAAACAAAACAAGACTAAAGGGGCACACCAGCCCAGGGGCAAGGACGAGAAGGCAGGAGGCAACAGGAAAACTGGTAAATAGGGAACCCAAGGTCAAGAAGGGAGAGAATTGACATGTTGTGGAGTTGCTAACCAATGTTATGACAATGTTATGACAATATGTGTACTGTCTGAGAAGCTAGTTCGTTCTGTAAACCTTCATCTAAAATATGATTTAAAAAAAAGAAAGAAAAATCATCTATAGAAGGCCAAATGGTCAATAATTAACTCTAAATCAAAGATGAAAGAGTAAGGAGACAGGGAAACCAGATTACTGGAAATGAGACATCCAGAAGAGAATCAATGAGAATGTTGACAAAATGTGAAAAATGTAAACAATGTCATTGAAAAATGTGTGCAGTAATTGTTAAATGGGAAACTAGTGTGCTGTGTAAACTTTCACCAAAAACACAAAAATATTGTGTTTCAAAAAATGCTATAGAACTACAGTAATCAAAACAATCTGTTACCGGTATAATAATAGACACATAGACCAATAAAATAGAATTGAGAATCCAGAAAGAAATTCATATATCTATGGTTAACTGATTTTTGACAAGGGTGCTAAGGCCATGCAATCAGGAAAAAATAGCCTCTTTAATAAACGGTACTGGGACAACTGGGTATCCACATGCGAAGCAATGAAGCTGGACCCATACCTCACACCAAACATGGAAATTAACTCAGAATGAATCAAGGACCTAAACAGAAGAACTAAAACCATAAAACTCCTAAAAAAATATATAGGGACCTAGTTTTTAACAATGAATTCTTAGATATGACACCAAAACCACTTAGCAACAGAATATAAAATAGATAAATTGGACTTTCTCAAAATAAAACACTTTTGTTCAACAAAGGACTTTAACAACAAAGTGAAAAGACAACCGACAGACTATGAGAAAATCTGGGGGAACAATTTTCTAAATAAGGGTCTAATATCCATAATATATAAAGAACTGCTACAACTCAACAACAACAACAGCAAAAATTGAAAAATGGGCCAAGACATAACATACTTTATAATGTTCTACATTCTACTTTGGTGAGTACCATCTGAGGTCTTAAAAGCTTATGAGTGGCCACATAAGGTACACCACCGGTCTCATCCCATCTGGAAAAAAAATCTGGAGCAAGGGAGAATTGAAGAAAACCTAAGATACAGGGGAAAGATTAGTCCAAAGGACTAATGGACCACAACTACCATGGCCTCTACCAAACTGAGCCCAGTACAACTAGATGGTGCCCGGCTACCACCACTGACTGCTCTGACAGGGATCACAATACAGGGTCCCGGACAGAGCTGGAAAAAATGTAGAACAAAATTCTAACTCACAAAAAAGGACCAAACTTACTGGTCTGACAAAGACTAAAGAAACCCCCAGAGTATGGCCCCCAGACACCCTTATAGCTCACTAATGAAGTCACTCCTGAGGCTGGCCCTTCAGTCAAAGATTAGACATGCCCATAAAACAAAATGAGGCTAAAGGGGCACGCCAACTCAGGGGCAAGCATGAGAAGGCAGGAGGGGGGAGGAAAGCTGATAACAGGGAACCCAAGGT
Organism: Elephas maximus indicus; assembly: GCF_024166365.1. Taxonomy (NCBI): domain Eukaryota; kingdom Metazoa; phylum Chordata; class Mammalia; order Proboscidea; family Elephantidae; genus Elephas; species Elephas maximus. The sequence continues at coordinate 80,276,706 of NC_064846.1, read as the reverse complement.
AGAGAAGGGGAGAGTGTTGACATGTTGTGGGGATGGCAACTGTCTTAATTATCTAATGCTGTTATAACAGAAATACCACAAGTGGATGGCTTTGACAAAGAGAAATTTATTTTCTCACACTCTTTTTTTTAGTAGGCTAGAAGTCCAAATTCAGAGCATCGATTCCAGGGGAAGGCTTTCTCTCTCTGTTGGCCCTGGAGGAAGGTCCTTCTCATCAATCTTCTCCTGGATTAGGAGCTTTTCCATGCAGTAACCCCAGGTCCAAAAGATGCACTCTGCTTCTGGCACTGTTTTTTTGTGGCATGAGGTCCCCATTCTTTGCTTGCTTCCCTTTCCTTTTATCTCTTGTAAGATAAAAGGTGGTGCAGGCTACACTCCAGGGAAACTTCCTTTACATTGGATCAGGGACGTGACCTTAGTAAGGGTGTTACAATCCCATCCTAATCCTCTTTAACATAAAATTACAATCACAAAATGGAGGACAACCACTCAATACTGGGAGTCATGGCCTAACCAAGTTGACACATATTTTTGGGAGGCACATTCAACCCATGACAGCAACCAATGTCACAAAACAAAATGTGTATTAATTGTTTAATGAGAAACTTGTTTGCTCTGTAAGCCTTCATCTAAAGCACAATAAGAAAAAAAGAAAGAAAGAAAAATGGGCCAAGAATTTGAATAGACATTTCGCCAAAGAAGAAATACAGATGGTCAACAGGCACGTGAAAAGTTGCTTGACATCATCAGCCATTAAACCCACCAACCCATTAGAAAGATGCAAATCAAAACCACAATGAAATACCGCTTCACCCCTGCTAGGATGGCTAAGTTAAAAAAAAAAAAAAGGGAATAACAAGTATTGGCAAGGATTTGGAGAAATCAAAACTCTCATCAGTTGGTGGTGGGAGTGCAAAATTGTATAGCCACTGTGGAAAACAGTTTGGAGGTTCCTCGAAAAAGTAAGCATAGAGCTACCATGTGACCCAGCAATTTTGCTCCTGGGTGTATAGCCAAAAGATATGAAAGCAGGAGTGCAAATATTACCGCAAATTGCGGATTCGTGCCACCTACCACAAAGCTAATACTGAGACAGGAGGAGGTAAGCAGCAAGAGGGCTTTATTGAATACCAGTATTCAAGAAAAAGAGAGAGCTAAATTGCTCTCAAATTCTGTCTAAACCTAGAGGACTGATTGGAGAGTTTTTATAGGGAGAAGGTCAGGGTTTAGAAGTTTTCAGGAATGTTGGTTTTTCTTTGAGGTAGACACGATGATAAAGTGATCTATTATTGAAGTCCTACAAGTCTCTCCATCCCATCCTGGAGTCCTGCAAGTCTCTTCATGCCATCCTGGTTTCTGTCACAAGATGGATCTAAACTTTGTTCAGCCATCTCAGTTTTGTGTATTTTTTTTTCCTTGGGAGAGGAATATAGTTTAATCAGCAACTAAAAATTGATTACCTTATTTTTCTTTAAAGGACAGATTCCAGAGCAAGTAATTATGTTTCAAAGACTAGCTTATACAGTTATACTAAAACATTAGAAAATATATTCTCTCTATTTCAATACTAAAACACTAAAGAAAATATGTTTTCTCTACTTCAATCCCCCCCTTTTATTTGAAAGTTTCTCAGTCTTGGGAAAGGGGCATCGTGTCTCTCTAGCTGCTTCCTGCTGGATGGGGGTGTAGAGGCCTAAAGGTTAGAGAGGTGGAACTCCTGTGTTGTCTGAGTTAAACTATTATGTTTCTCTTCTTGATGGGGGATGGGTTGAAATCTCTGAGCAACCATCATTTGGAGTTGGAATTTTTGAATCACTTGAAATGACTCCATCTTTCGGAGAAGGCACCAACTCATTAAGGCATACACTAATACTCAACGGCAGTGGGGAAAACACATAAGCTTGTCTAGAGAGAGGAACAACGCATGCAAAGGTTAAAATAGAGATTAGTAAAAGGGCTAGAGTAGAAACAATTCTTAATATTTCTACAGCACTTATTTTATGATACTTATTTACTGGTCTTCATTTTGTCTCTTGAATAGTCACGTAAGTCTTTTAATTGGTTCATGTTATTAAAAAGGCAAAAGTGGGAAGCAGACAAGCATGTTCCTAGAGTCACGTCTTCTTTAAGTCTTAAGAATATTATAGGGTATAAAATGGGCAAAACCATTGAAAGTTTCACCTTTTTACAAATTGGCTAGAAACTGTGATTTTATATTTTGAATTGTCCTTTTTAACAATCATTTGTACAGGTTTCAGTAACCGACAGTCAGGAGGGTCTTCAGTGGTCCAACAAATTTCCTATTTATTAAATGTTAGTGGAAAAAAAGGAGTCTCTTGTGTTCTGGCTTATGTGAAAGGTTTCCTAAAGATATTTTTCTTTCTTAAAAGATAATTTTAAAGATCGTCCCATCTATTGTCTTTATCTCAGGGCTCAGTTGATGTGTCCTAGTGAGTCCTTGTGAGCCCAGCTCCAGCTGAGTCACTTTCTTAGTGTTCAAGGACGGGGAATAATGACTCTAATATTATTTCTTAAATCATTTTCTCTTTTTGACTGGAGATTGGAGATAACACATCGATGATCAATACCTGGACTTAATCGAGTTCCTAGATGGCGGCCGTTGCAGGCTCTTTAAACTCACGGTGCTGGGTTTCCACCGGATACCATCTGGTTCTTCACCAGGATCTGAAGTAAAGTTTTTATCAATTGCAGACTCAATGTACATCAACATTTTAGCCCGAAACTTTTTCCTTTGCCTTTTAAGTACGTAATATAGTACAGGATAAATTTTATTATGCAGACTAAGAATGATTTAGCCCATGTACTTATTCTTGATGGTAACCAACCAAATAAATCTGGTGTTTGTAAGGGTGTTACAGTGTGTAATCAAGTAACTTGTCCAATTTTATGTGTTCCTGTGTTATTTATCTAAATGCAACAAGAGGTATTTGTTATAGTGCAGATTATAACTTTTTTTGGGGGGGGGTAAAAAAATCTCAAGTCTATTTCATTATCTTATATCACAAATCAGCTTAATGAGGTCAGAGATCATTGTTGTGTTTTTATCCCAGTAGCAACCGTCTTTGTTATTTGTCCCACAGCGATTGATACATTTTTTGAAGATTTTTCTAATTTAACTATATTATAAGTAGGAATTAAATTCACCAACCACACCCTGAGTGTTGGACCAATGGGCTTTCTTCTGACTCTCGTTTTTCAATGGGTAACAATTTAACATTCCCTTTATAATATTTATTAAATCATTATGAATATTTAAAGATAATCTTAAGGTTTTCAAAGTGTATTGTCCCATGCATCTTTCAGGAATCTAAACAAGAGATTACTCATGTAAATTTGCTGTCAGAAAAGGATTATCTAAATTAGTTTAGTTGAATTTATCACACACACAAAAAAACATGTATCTATAAACCACACACAGTTTGTCTAGAGAAAACAGAAAGTATAGAAAAATTTGCATGTGACAAACAAGTTTCTATTAAAGAATACATGATTAGCAAGATAATACAGGATGGACTTCTCCTGCTGGAGGTTTCTAGTTAACTTGTTTAAAACATACTAAGTATTTTTCTCAAGGGCAAGCTGCCCCTCCTTGGTTTACCTATTAACAGTTAAGGGTCACTTTTTCAGAAGCAGAAGTGAAACTTAAGACAGAATAGAGTCTGAGCCATGAGGTTGATCTCTTCAGAGAGCCTGGCTTCTTTAAGATACATAATTTTCGTTTCACTCTTTCTGACTTGGAGTACATTTCATTGGCTAATCTGTTCCAGGCCACGGACCTTAATCTGGTAAAAAATAATAATTTTTTTTTTTTTGTAGCAGGAGGAAAATGGTTTCTTATATCTAGAAAGTAGGACCTTAAAGTATTTCATATTTTTAGAAAGACTTTAAAACATCAGCAATATTTTTACATAAAACCCATAGTATCTTTTTGTTTACTCAGTCTTATGTAGTTAATTTCTGTTTCAAGTGATTCTAGACTGACTGCAGTCTGCAAACTCATCAATTTTGCACAGGCATTCTGGAAATCTTGATTAAGTCTAGTCATAGTCTTTTTCATAAGTCTAATATTTTTTGGGTAATATAGTCCTTTTTGTTGTTGTTGAGATATTCTGCTCAAATGTTTTCAGAAAATCAGCAAACTAAAAATATATCTGCAGATGACAAAACTTAATATGGTCATGATTAATTTATAAGCATAACTCTTCATAGTGAAAGACCTGATAGAAATGAATTACAAGCATAACGTAAAGGCCAAATAAAATCAGTCAAAAAAGCTTTAGATAACAATATTTCAAAATATAACCATTAACCATATTTTTGAAGAGCTTTAGATATAATACGTAATAATTTTTAGACCTAATACCATATAAAAACCAAAAAAATAAAAAATTTTTAGACTTAATACCATATTAAATGGTCAGGATATATTAAGAATATATCAAGATTATAAAGTCTCTAAATACCTGAATAGTAATAAAAATAACTTTATAGGTAAATAACGTGAATTCTGTAATCAAACCATTGGCTTTAATGATGCTATGTTCAATAAACAAAAAATAAATTTGTAACCAAGTTAGCAATAAAAAAATGATAATAAGATTATGGCATAGTATTTTTTTTATTATGTGTTTGTTGCCTAATATTGGGCAAAAACACAAGAGGAAATACTAACATATAAATTTTAACCCAAAGAGAAAGAATCAGGCACTTCTCATGATTTTTAATAACACATTTTATGTAATTTATAACATGTTAAATAAACCTTTTTAGCACTTTTTCTTGATAAAAATTTTGTGGCTTCCCAACTTGCCAGGAGTTTATCATAAGTTACCATGAAACAAAACTTTATTTAACCAAAAACCTTAAAGAAAAAAACCTTGGTTCTGGGTTTTTTTTTTTTTTTTTTTTTGGCTCCTGAAGTGGTTAAGGTGGCTGCCAGCAAGGCTGCCTTTTGTTTCATTCTGTTTTTGCAGCTTCTTCTCAATTATTGAAGACCTTAAAGATGACTAGCATTTGCCTTCATGGTCTCCCTTCAGCGTTTACTCTGGGTGAACTTCTCTCAAGGGATATTGCCCTGCCTGGACTCCTGGGGCACCATCGGCAGAACAGTAGCCTGACGGGTATGAGAGGAGGAGACCATACTTGATGGAGCGGGACCCACACTGTCCTTTCTCTGTCAGCCCCCGGTGGGCTGGCCAGGCTAGAATCTGGCTCAGCCATGCTAGTAGGAGATCTTGTTGTCTTTTCTACAGTCCGACCCCTGGGCCTCTACCGCACCTCCCCTGTTTGGGGGAGGGGGAGCCGAAGCGGTGGCTGGAGCCCATCCTTCTAAAAGGGGGTCCTCAGTTGAGGAATCAGGAAGCACTTTTGGTTTCGGCTTCCCCTGGAAAAGAACTTGGTTAGAGGGGTTTGAAGTTTGGTAAAGAGACATAAAAGCTTGGATATAGGGGACTTCATTTCATTTTTTGTCTTTTACAAAAAAATTAAGCTGAAAAAATCATACTAAAAATCAAGGAACCATGCCGTGGCCGATGTTCCTGATTTTTTTAGTTGACATTGATGCCAAACATTATTGTATAAAAACACTATTATTATTATTTTAATCATGGGTTCATAGCTCTACCTTTTCCAGTTTGCTAGGACACAACCCGGGGCGGGGTGGGGGGGCGCAGTTAGCAGGGACTGATGAGTCTTCCCTCCATGCTGGGTGCCCTTTCCAAATGTTTAGTAGTTACTAATAGGCCGATTCTTTCCTTTTGAACCTGATGATGGTGAATTGCACAGTCTACCTGGAAGTCTACTTCTTTTCTAATTAAGATCAATTCAGCCCGAATCCCCCATCTCTTAGACCCTGGTCTAAGATACCTTGGGCATGGTAGACTTCCGATGACCTATAGGACCAATTGTCACAATTAAAGAACTGGGACCCAAAATATTCGCGAATCTGACAACAGGTTTTGTACAAATAGGGGTTAGCACAACGACAAAGACGACGCGAGATCCCTTCAGTTTCACGTGGACAATTCTACTGCTATGCACGCAGATCACACACATACACACACAGCTACTTAGCCGGCCTCACACTCACTCTTGGCAATCTCAACCTCCCAGACAATCCCTAGGATGACAGAGGTGATCTTGACAGCCTTAGCAGCTTCAACCTCTCAGACAACCCCTAGGATGACAGAGGTGATCTTGTACACCAATATTCATTGCATCACTATTCACTATAGACAAAAGGTGGAAATAACCAAAATGTTCATCAACAGATGAATGGATAAACAAAATGGTATATACATACCATGAATATTACTCAGTTATAAAGAGGAATAAAATCTCGATACATGCTACAATGTGGCTGAATCTTGAAAACATTATGCTGAGTGAAGTAATTCAATCACAAAAGGGACAGGTATTATGGGATCATACTCCTGTGAAATACCTAGAATAGATAGAGAACAAAATTTATTAGTGGTTACTTGGGGCAGGAATGAGGGCAAAATGGAAAGTCATTGTTTAGGAAGTCCCAAGGTTCTGTTTATGGCCATGGGAATTTTGGCGACAGATATTGGTGATGGTTGTGCAACATAGTTAATGTAATTGTTGTAGTAAATTGACAAATGTTGTTATATATATATATATATTTACAACAGTAAAAAAAGAAAGTGAGGTATTGAAATCTCCAGCTATTATTGTAGAACTATTTCTCTCTTCAACCCTGTAAATGTTTGTTACACGTATTTTGGGGCGCTGTTCTAAGATGCATATATATTTACTTATAACTGTTATATCTTCATGATGAATTGGCCCTTTTATTATTATTTCTTTGTATCTTACAAGGAGCCCTGGTTGCACAGTGGTTAAGTGATCGGCTGCTAACCAAAAGGTCAGCCACTGGAACCCACCAAGTGCTTCACAGGAGAAAGATGTGGCAGTCTGCTTCTGTAAAGGTTACAGCGTTGGAAACCCTATGGGGCAGTTCTACTCCGTCCTTTAGGGTAGCTATAAGTCAGAATAGACTAGACAGCAGTGAGATTTTTTGTTGTATTTGTTGCTGTTTATCTCTTACAGCAGTTTTTGCCTTAACGTGTATTTTGTCTGGTACTCCTCCAGTTCTCTTTTGATTACTACTTACATTGAATTTTCCCCCATCATTTTACTTTCAACCTATTTGTGAGTCTCTTGTAGTCAGCATATAGTTGGATCATGTTTCTCACCCATTCTACCACTCTCTACATTTGGATTGGGAAGTTTAATTTATTTACAATTAAGGTAATTTATCTTTTGCATTTTAGATTTTTGTGTCCCTCATCTCCTCCAATACTGCCTTTTTTGTTGTTGTTGTTTATTTTATCTTTTGTAGGGAACCATTTGGAAACCCTGGTGGCACAGTGGTTAAGTGCTATGGGTGCTAACCAAAAGGTCGGCAGTTTGAATCTGCCACGCGCTCCTTGGAAACTTTATGGGGTGGTTCTACTCTGTCCTATAGGGTCGCTATGAGTTGGAATCGACTCGACAGCTGTAGGTTTGGTTTGGGGTTTTAGGGAACCATTCTGAGTCCCTTTTCCTTTCCGAGTATATTTTAAAATATATTTTCTTTGTGGCTACAATGGGGATTATATTTAATATCCTAAATTTATAATGATGTAATTTGGATTGATACTAACTTAACTTCCACAGCATGCATAAAAATGTCATTCCTGTACAGCTCTGTTCCTCTTTTCTATGATGTTTCACAAATTACATCTTTATATATTGTGTGCCTAGTAACCTAAATTTATAATTATATTTATGCACTTGTCTTTTAAGTCAAGTAGGACAAAACAAGTACAGTTACAAACTGAAAATACAATAATACTGGCTTCTATATTTGCTCATGGAGTTACCTTTACCAGAGATTTTTTATGTCTCTATACTGTTCAATTATCATCTAGTGTCCTTTCATTTCAGCCTGAAGGATTCCCTTTACTATTTTTTGTAGTGTAGGACATCTGTAGCGTAGGACATCTAGTGGTAACAAATTCATTCAGCTTTTGTTTATCTGGGGTTTTCTTAATTTTGTCATTATTTTCAAAGGACAGTTTTGCTGGATATAGAATTCTTGGTCGGCAGGGTTTGTTAATTTGTTTGCTTGTTTTTCAGCACTTTAAATACGTCAGCCCACTGCCTCTGGCTTCCATAGTTTCTACTGAAAATTCAGATGTTAATCTTACTGAGGATTCCTTGTACATGATAATTCACTTCTCTTTTTCTGCTTTCAAGATTCTCTCTTTACCTCTGGTTTTCGTGAATTTGATTATAGTGTGTCTCAGTGTAGATCACTTTGGGTTTATCCTACTTACAGTTCATTGAGTTTCTTGGATGTGTTGAGTCATGCTTTTCATCAAATTTGGGAAGTTTTTGGCCATTATTTCTTCAACTATTCTTTCTGCCCCTTTTCCTCTCTCTTCTTTTACTGGGAATCCTATAACGCATATATTGGTCTACTTGATGGTGTCCCACAAGTCCCTTAAGCTCTGTTCACTTTTCTTCTTTTTTTTTTTTTTGCACCTGAGATTCAATAATTTCAGTTGTCCTGTCACAAGATTTTGCTGATTCTTTCTTCCGCCACCTCAAATCTGCTGATGAACACTTCCAGTGAATTTTTCATTTCAGTTATTGTAATTTTCAGTTACTGGATTTCTGTTGGAAACCCTGGTGGCGTAGTGGTTAAGTGCTACAGCTGCTAACCAAAGGGCCAGCAGTTTGATTCTGCCAGGTGCTCCTTGGAAACTCTATGGGGCAGTTCTACTCTGTCCTATAGGGTCGCTATGAGTGGGAATCGACTCGACGGCACTGGGTTTGGTTTGGTTTTGGTTTTGATTTCTGTTTGGTTCCTTTTTATAATTTCTGTACCTTTAGCAATATTCATATTTTGTTCATTCATTGTTTTCCTGGTTTTCTTTGGTTCTTTGTGCTTTCCTTTAGCTTTTAAGCATATTTAAAAGGGCTGTTTTAAAGTCTTTATCTAGTAAGACCATTTTCTAGGCTTCCTCAGGTACAGTTTCTGTCACTTTGTTTTGTTCTTTTGAATGGACCATTCTTTTCTGTCCTTTCATATGCTCTGTGATTTCTTTTGAAAACTGAACATTTGAATTTTATAATGTGGTAACTCTGGAAACCTGATTGACCTTCTTCCTCATTGTTTAATAGGCTATATTAATTGTTGAAGGCTGTAGTAGCCAATCTGTTTAGTTACTTTCCCTATCTTTTTGCAAATACTGCCTTTCTGGACATGTGTGGCCACTGAAGTCTCTGTTTCTCAGCTTGTGTTCGGTTGGTATTTTGACAGAGAGCAAAAAAAAGAAAGAAAGAAACCTCCCTCAGCCTTGCAAATTGTCTCTGTGCTAAAAGACACCTTCAAAACTAAGCCAGGCTTGTGAGTTGCTGCAAAAGGCCTGTCTTAGGCTGGGTTCTCTAAAGAAACAAAACCCAGTAAAGCCTATAAATATCTATATAAAGAGATTTATATCAAGGAAATGGCTCACACAGTTTTAGAGGCTGGACCGTTCTAAATTCATAGGTCAGACTGGAGGCTTCTCCTGATTCATGTAGCCCCGGGGGCTGGTGAACCCAAGATCAGCAGGTCAGACAGTCTGTGAAGACCGATGAATCCCAAGATTGGCAGGCAACACTGAAGGGACGCTGCTAGCTCAAGTCCCAAGAACCGGAGGTCAGATGAAGGGTGGCCAGGTGCAGGATCCAGAGTAAGCAAAAGCCCACAAGCCTTGCCAGAAAGTCCACTAATATTCAATGCAGGCCACACGCCCAAGGAAACTCCCTTTTAACTGACTGGCTACTCACAGCAGATCCCATCATGGGGGTGATCACATTATATCAAATCTCATCATGGAAGTGATCACATCATCACATGACTTCCAAAGTATATTATAACTGCCAAACCACTGAGAATCATGGCCCAGCCAAGTTGGCACACAACCTTAATGATCACACAGCCCCTGCTGTGGAGACTGTTCCCCTAGTGAGCACTACACCTGCTTCTCAGTGCACCTCATAGCTAAGGCCTCTGAAACCAACAGGACAAATCATGAGGGCCAATCTAGGTTAGACATCACCACACTAAGGGCTGCTGTTAGAGGCTGCTGTGTGCTAGGAAGCAGGTATCTTGAGTGAAGGCTGCATTCACAGCAAACAATCTACTGGGAGGGGGCTCTGACAGCAACAAGGCAAATTTCCGTGGGGATCTGACCAGAGCATGACAACCTCTCCCCCACCTGGTAACTGTTGGTTGCAAGTCTGTTGAAAACTGCTACAGAAGGCCCCTGAAGTGAAGTCTGCTCCTCTAGTCAGCAGTCTACCTGCCTCCCTGAACACCACAAAGTTCAGGCCTCAGAAACGAAGAGGACAGACCTCCCTGGAGATCAGTTTGAGTCTGTCTGCTCCCCCTTCTGGTTGGCACTGCTGACTGCTGACTAAGGCTGCTATGTACTTGGAAGCATGCATCTTAAGTGGAGGCTACATGCACAGCCTACATACTGTGAGACTGACTTTGATAGCAACAAGGCAGACCTCCCTGGAGATCTGTTCAGAGCATGACAACCCCTCCCCTACTGGACAACTTTCAGATGCTGCACTGATACAAACCCCTATAAAATTTTTCCTACAGTGGAGCCAGGAGGAGGGTCACCTAAGTGGAGAGTGCTCCCTCACCACCACAGAGCCACTGGGGTCCTGAAACCATCAAGACAGATCTCTCAGAGGTCCTTCTGGGGAGTTACAGCCCCTCCTCCTCCTGAAATGGAGGAAAGTTAGCCTGTGCTTCTTCTGAATGCCAGCTCAGAGATAAGCAGCACCCACAGAGCAGGAAGGAAGCCTCAGACAAAACCAAATGGCTACACACAGTCCAGAAGGGGGTTCATGGGGGTGTGGGTTTTCTAACTGAAAACATGGCTGCAGAAACAGAGAAGGGAAGGGAGTAATAACCAGAGAAAGAGGTGGCTGCCCCCTTTGGTGGACAGATTGATTAATGCATGATATCTCACCTGAGTGGCAATGCCCGGTGGTGGACAGATTGATCACAGCATGTTCTCTGGTGTGTTTGGAATATACTGAAAGTTTAAAACTGAGATCTGGAACCTTAAAATCCTAATTAAACCAGGGAAGGAGAAGGAGCTATCACAGAGTGGAGAGGAACAGTAAGCAAAGGCCAAATTCTCTGTCTGCCAAATAATTTTTTACAGAATGTATTGCAGGAAAAACCACCAAATAGTGAGGAGAAATGAGAAAGTTAACAACCTAGAAAATTCCAATGCCCCAACAACAAAAAAAAAAAACACAAGAAACACAAAGAACAGAGAAATGATGGCCCATCCAAATGAACACGATGTTGGGAGTGAAAGAGCATCTAGGGGCAACTGAAAAATGAAAAAAAAATTAAGAATATAATGAACAAAGTTAAACACAATTTAAAAATTAAGGGGAAACATCGATAAAGAAATAAGAAAAACAATGCAAGAACAAACGAGAATCTAAAAAAAGGAGATATTGCAACAGAAAGGGACAATAACTGAAATGAAAAAGACAATAAAAGAACTTACCAACAGATTTAATCAGACAGAAGAATCAGTGAATTATATAATACAAAACCAAACCCAGTGCCATCGAGTCGATTCCAACTCATAGTGACTCTATAGGACAGAGTAGAACTGCCCCATAGAGTTTCCACGGAGCACTTGATGGATTTGAACTGCTGACCCTTTGGTTAGCAGCCACAGCACTTAACCACGATGCCACCAGGGTTTCTGAATTATATAATAAGATAGTTAAATTTACAGACTCTGAAGATCAACAAGAATGGAGGCTCAAGAAGGCTAAACATAGTTTAATGGAACTATGGAACAACAAGTGACCTAATATATGCATCATGGGAATTCCAGAAAGAGATGAGGAAAAGAAAGAATATTTGAAGAAATAAAGACAGAAAGCTTCCCTGATCTGATGAAGGACATGAATCTACAAATCCAGTAAGCTCAAAGAACCCCAAGAAGGATAAATCTGGAGAGATCTACACCAAGACACATCATAGGTAGGCACCCAAAAAGTAAAGAGGAAATCCTGAAAACAGTGAGAGAGAAGCAAACAGTCACATACAATGATCTCCAATAAGATTAAATGCTGATTTCTCCCAGAAACATTGGTGCCAGAGGGCAACAGGGCAAAATATTTAAAATGCTGAAAGAAAAAATTGTCAACCAACAATACTATACTCAGTAAAACTGTACTTCAAGAATGAAGGTGAAATTAAAACATTCCCAGACAAAAAGTTGAGAGGGTTCATATCCACCAGACTAACCCTACAAAAAATACTGATGAAAGTTCTGTAAATGGAAAAGAAAAGACACTAGAAAGGAATTCAAAGACATATAAAAAGAAAGATCCCTACTAAAAGGAATTATATGGACAAGTACGAGGGATTCATGTTTCATAATCCTAAATTGTTTTGTCCTTCATGCTTTTTAATAACAAATGTATAAAAAGCAGTGATAAAAGGAAGATACAGGGCACATGAAATATAAAGGCTTAATTCACAATAATATCAACGAAATGGGGGAGGGAGCATGCAGAATGGTAAAGATATAGAATTCATTGTATGTTATTGAAGTTAAGTTGGTATCTTCGTCCCCTACAATGTTATAAATGCAAGCTGTTAAACATACTACTCATGGTAACCACTGCAAATATATTTTAAAAGCACACAAAAAAGGAAAGGAGAAGGGAGCCAAAACATCTCACTACAACAAACCAACAAAACATAAAAGCAAGCAGTTGTTGTTGTTAGGTGCCGTCGAGTTGGTTCTGATTCATAGCGACCCTATGCACAACAGAACGAAACAAGTAGTAAAGGAAAAGTACAAAGAAATCTTAAGACACAGAAAATAACAGAATGGCAGAAATAAGTCACTTCTTATTGGTAACTACAGTGAATGGAAATGGATTAAATGCTCCAATTAAAAGGCAGAGAGTGGCGGAATGGATAAAAATAAAAAACAGGATCCAAGAGTATGCTGTTAACAAAAGACACGGCTTAGACCCAAGGACACAAATAGGTTGAAAGTGAAAGGATGGAAAAAAATATTCCATGCAAATAACAAACAAAAAAGAGCTGGGGTGACAATCTTAACATCAGACAAAGAAGACTTTAAGGCAACATCTGTTAGATAAAGATGGACATCATGTAGCAATAAAAGGATCAATTAATAAGATTTAACAATCATAAACATATATGCATCCAACATCAGAGCACATAAATATATAAAGCAAACACTGATAGAATTGAAGGGAGAAATAGTACTACAACAATAGTTGCAGACTCCAGCACATCACTTTCAATATTAGACAGAACATCTACAAAGAAGATCAACAAGGAAACAGAAGACTTGAATGACACTATAAACTAACTAGACTTAACAGACATACGTAGAACACTCCACCCCAAAACCGCACAATATACCTTCTATTCTAATGCACATGCATCATTTTCCAAGATACACCACGTGATAGGTAACAAAGTTAGTCCTGATAAATTTAAAAAGATTGAAATCACGCAAATTATTTTCTCAGACCACAATGGAGTGAAGCTAGAAATCAACACAAACATGAAAATTAAACAACCCACTATTAAATTACCAATGAGTCAAGGAAGAAATCAAAAAAGAAATCACAAATTTCTTAAAGTGAAAATGAAAGTAAAACATATCAAAACTTATGGGATGCAGCGAAGGCAGTACTTAGAGGGAAATTTTAAGCAACAAATGCCTACATGAAAAAAGAAGAAAGATGTCAACGCAAAAGCCTAACTCAACAACTCCAGGAACGAATAAGAAAAGAGCAAACTAAGCCTAAACCTAACAGAAGAAAGGATATAACGAAGATCACAGCAGAAATAAATAAAATAGAAAACAGAAAAACAGAAGCGATAATTAATAAAACCAGAAGTTTGTCTTTAGCTAGAATGACAAAGAAAAAAGAAAATATGCAAATAATCTAAATAAAAAATGAAAGGAGGGCCATTACAACTGACCAGATAGAAATAAAGAGTATTACGACAGAATATTATAAACAACTGTACAACAACAAACTGAATAACCTAGATGAAATGGACGAATTCTTAGAAGTGCACAACCTACCCAAGAGATAATAGAATGTCTCAACAGACCCATAAAACTTAAAAGGTTGAATCAGTGATCAAAAACCTCCCAATAAAAAAACATCCTAGACCAGACTTTACTGGGAAATCTACCAAACATTTAGAGAAGAATTAACACCAATACTGTTTAACCTCTTCCAAAAAATAGAGAAGGAATACTCCCTAATTCATTCTATGAAGTAAGCATAACCCTAACACTCAAACCAGACAAAGACACCACAAGAAAAGAAAACTACAGGCCAATATCTCTCATAAATATAGATGCAAAAATCCCCAACAAAACACTAGCAGAGTTCAACAGCATATTAAAAGATTCATACACCATGACCAAGTGGGATTTATTCCAGGAATGCAGGGATGGTTTAACTTTAGAATATTAATCAACATAATATACCGCATCAATAGAACAAAGGAAAAGAACCACATGATCACCTCTATAGATGAAGAAAAAGCATTTGATAAAAGCTAACAATCTTTCTTCAGTATGGATTACACCTTAACATAAAGAAAACAAAAATCCTTACAACTAAAAGCTAACAATCTTTCTTCAGTATGGATTACACCTCAACATAAAGAAAACAAAAATCCTTACAACTAGACCAATAAGCAACATCATGATAGAGAAAAGATTGAAGTCATCAAGGATTTCATTTTACTTGGATTCACAATTAACATCCATGGAAGCAGCAGTCAAGAAAACAAACGACGCAGTGCATTGGGAAAATCTACTGCAAAAGATTTCTTTAAAGTGTTAAAAAGCAAAGATGTCACTTTGAGGGCTAAGGTGCACCTGACCCAAGCCATGGTGTTTTCAATTTCCTCGTATGCATGCAAAAGCTGGACAATGAATAAGGAATACCAAAGAAGAATTGATGCCTTTCAGTTGTGGTGTTGGCAAAGAATATTGAATATACCATGGACTGCCAAAAGAAGGAACAAATCTGTCTTGGAAGAAATACGGGCAGAATTGCTCCTTAGAAGTGAGGATGACAAGGCTTAGTCTCGCATACTTTAGACATGCTATCAGGAGGGACCAGTACCTGGAGAAGGATATTGTTTGGTAAAGTGGAGAATTAGCGAAAGAGAGAAAGACCCTCAATGACATGGATTGACACAGTGGCTGCAACAATGGGCTCAAGTGTAACAATGATCATGAGGATGGCACAGGACCAGGCAGTGTTTCGTTTTGTTGTACGTAGGATCGCTATGAGACAGAACTGACTCGATGGCACTTAACAACAAACTTTCTTGATGAAAACCTTAAAGAATATTGGAATAGGAGGGAAATTCCTCAATATGATTCAGGGCATATATGAAAAGTCAACAGCCAACTCTACATTTAGGGGAGAAAGACAGAGCTTTCCGTTTGAATTGGGAATAAAACAAGGGTGCCCTATCTCACCACTTCTATTCAATATTATAAGTCCTAGCCAGAGAAATAAAATGAGAAAAAGAAATAAAAGATACCCAGATTAGAAAAAAGTAAAATTATCTCTATTATCTGATGATATGATCCTATATATAGAAAATCCCAAAGAGTTCATGAGAAAAATTTTAGAGCTAATAAAGGAATTTAGCAAAGTTATAGGGTACAAGCTCAACAAAAACAAATCAGTTGGGTTTCTATACACCAGTAATGAGAAATCTGAAAGGGCAATTGGGGAAACAATTACATTTACAATAGAATCAGAGAAAAATACCTAGGAATAAACTTAACCAGGGATATGAAGGACTTATACCATGAAAATTATAACACACTGCTGAGAGAGATTAAAGAAGCTTTAAATATATGGATAGATCATCCATGTTCTTGGATTGGAAGGCTTAATATTGTTAATGTCAATACTATCCAAATCCATCTATAAATTCAACACAATCCCAATCAAAATTCCAACAGCCTTCTTTACAGAAATGGAAAAACCAATCCAGAACATTATATGGAAAGGCAAGAGGCCCCAAACATCTAAAGTAATGCTGAAAGAGAAAAACAAAGTAGAAGGACTCACATTTCCTGATTTTAAAACATATTATACAGCTACAATAATCAAAACAGCCTAAGCCCACTGGTAAAACAATAGACACACAGACCAATGGAATAGAATTGAGAGTCCAGAAACAAACCTATATATCTACGTCTCACCAATTTTTAACAAGGGTACTAAGACCATTCAATGAAGAAAGAACAGTCTCTTAAATAAATGGGGTTGGGAATATTGGATTTCCACATAAAGAAAAAATGAAACAAGATCCCATGTCTCACACCATACACAAAAACAAATTCAAAATAGATTAAGGACCTAAAGGTGCAATTTAAAACCATAAAAGTCTTAGAAGAAATTGCAGGTGTGAGCTCTGAGATAGGTGGAAGAGATGAGCACTTTACATCAGTCCTTCAGGTAGTTCCCTGAAAGATTCTAATAGACACACAAAAAATTTTCTAATATGGTCTGCTCAGTACCCTACAGCTCCAGGGACCAAAATCCTTCTCTGGCTTTAAGACCATCATTGATCCAGGGACAGGGTGGGTCATGGGTAAGTAGAAACATCATAAAGCTTTTCTACATTTTGAAGCATTTTTTGATCTAGAATTCCCTTGGTTGCTACAAACCTTCGACTTGTTTCCAGAGTTCCAACGAAGTTGTTTTTGCCAGTTTTTGCTAGTTTGTTGTGGTTTCTGTGAGAGAACGGGAGCATGGAGCAGTTTATGTCACTGTCTTTTGTCATGTCTTCCAGACATGCCTCTTAACAAATACTAGCTACACTCTCTGCTCAGTATTCAACTGTGACTTGATAACAACATCTCACTCTCTGACAAGTTCTCACTTCCCTTACATACACTATACCTACTCTTCAATTTCACGGAGCATGTGTTAGTCATCTACTGCTGCAGTAACAGAAATACCACAAGTGTGTGGTTTTAACAAAGAGAAGTTTATTTTCTCACACTAAGTAGGCAAAAAGTCCAAATTCAGGGTGTCAGCTCCAAGGGAAGGCTTTTTCTCTCTGTCAGCTCTGGAGGAAGGTCCTTGTCCTCAATCTTCCCCTGGTTGAAGAGCTTCTCAGGTGCAGGGACCCCAGGTCCGAAGGATGCGCTTTGCTCCTGGTGCTGCTTTCTTGGTGATATGAGATCCCCAACTCTCTGCTTTCTTCCCTTTCCTTTGCAGGCCACACCCTAGGGAAACTCTCTTTACCTTGGATCAGGGATGTGACCTGAGTAAGAGTGATGTTACAATCTCACCCTAATCCTTTCAGCATAAAATTACAATCACAAAATGGAGGACAACCACATAATACCGGGAATCATGGCCTAACCAAGTTGATACACACATTTTTGGGGGACATAATTCAATCCATGACAGAGGATTCCAGTTTCTTAATTCTGAATACTTTATCTCCCATTTTATTAGTCTTCTCAGGCTTTCACTTTTTTTCCTACAGGAACTCAACTATTCTCTTTCCAAGACCCTTAAATCATTTGATCTCTTGTCTTTCCATTTTACTCACCACGCAAATTCCAAACTCTGGATCAATACCACTGTCTGACTTACCTCTTTTCCTTTATGAGTGCTAAAGGAGAAAGTCACACTGTGTCATGTGTTTCTACCAATGTATCATCTCCAATCTTTGCTGGGTCCTCAATGACAATCAGTGACACTTCTATGTATCTCCAGACAATTCTTTCTCCCATCATTAACAGCTATTATGAACCATCACCATTCTCCTCAGCTCCCTTAACTTATGTATCTCTCAGCCAAAAACCTAGGCTTCACAGAAAAATAAAAGTAACTATATTGATCTTTCACACTTTCATTTACAAATCCATTACATCGGTACCCATCTTTGCCTTCTTCATTCAAGTTTCTAAGACAAAAATGCCCAGTCTCCTGGGCAGAGCTCATTTCTCCACATGGACTCTGGATACTGTTTCTCTCCTATCTCCTCCCAAATTTTATTCTGTCAGTGATAATTTTTCTATCCTTTTCCTTCAAACTCTCCCTCTCTAGTAGCTTATTCTACTCAGTATATAAACACAATTAAGACTATTGCACCTCAGGGAAAAAATCAAACTTTACCCTGACTCTGCATTTCTGTCTACTATAACTTTATTTCCTTCTCTTCATATGCAAACATCTTGAAGGGGAAATCTATAGTTGCTCTCTTCATTTTCTCACCTCCCACTCACTCCTCAACTCATTCATATTCTGCACTCACCTGTCTACTTACTCTCATTAAGGTCACCAATAATTGCTTATTGACTGATCCAGTTTTCACTTCTCTGATGTTCCCACTCTCTTATAGTTCTCCTACCTGATTAGTTTTTCTCAGTTTATAACTTCCCTGTTTTCCTGAGAATTTTTAAGGCAAATGAGAATTCCATCCCCAGTTCTCTCTCTGCGTCTCTCTCACTGTTCTTCAACATTCTAAGCTCTGAGCATCCTTTGATGGGGATCTCCTCCCACACACAAACCATCAATTTTCACTACAAATGTTAAAAGATTACTGAAAATGTTTACATCAAAAATACAGTGTAGCTTCTGTTCTACCTCTTAGCTCTTTGTGTAGTGCCTGGGATCTTAAAAGCATGCAAGCCACCATTCAAGGCACAACAATTGGTCTCTATTCATCTGGAGCAACAAAGGAACAAGGAGATGGAATAGGAGGAGTAGGAGGAGGATATCGAATGTGTGACTAATTGCCTCCATAAACTGGATGATGCCTGTCTGCCATTACTGAATAATTTGATCAAAGATTCTACAGAAGAGTCCTGATCAAAAGAGGGGAACTGCAGAACAGAATTTAAAACTCTCATGGAATTCAGACATTCTGGAGCCATGGAGGCTGGATGAACCCCTGAAAATATTGCCCTCAGATAATCTTTAAACTTTAAACCAAAAATATCCCTTGAAGTCTTCTTAAAACCAAACAATAGCTTAGCTAGGAAAGAATGCCTCCCTTGAGCATTGTGCTCTTTTAAGATCTATCTATATGGGATTGAATTGACAACAGCAACTCCAAAGGTTAGATAGGAAACTTAGGGGGCAGTGAGTTAATGGGGGAGGCACAACTCAGAAAAGGATGGTGAGAATGGTTGCACAACTCAAAGAATGTAATCAGTCACTAAATTGTACGTGTAGAAATTGTTGAATTGGTGTTATGTTCTGCTGTGTATCTTCTCAACAACAAAAATGAAATAAATTATTAAAAAGTACAATGTAATATTTTTAAATGTATAACTTTTTTATATCAATAAGTGGAATTATGTCATTTATAATATTTAACCAAAACATCTAGAACCTGCTTGATTATAGACTGAATTTTACCTCAGTCCTCTTATCCCAGACAAGTTTCTTTTTTTTTTCATTTTTACGTATTTTTAATTACAAAAGTAATATATAAAAACGTTTTACATATCCTTGACCATCATTACAGCTCACAGTCCCACTCCCTATCCCACCATTATCAGTTTAATATTAATCTTTCTAACCCATTGCCATCAAGTCGATTCAGACTCATAGTGACCCCATAGGACAGAGTAGAACTGCCCCATAGGGTTTCTAAGAAGCGGCTGGTGGCTTGGAACTACTGACCTTTTGGTTAGCAGCTGAGCCACCAGGGCTCCATGAATTCTTCTAGACCTTAAATATTTATTTAAATTACCCATAGAAAATATAAAGTATTAAATTAGATATTTTTCCTTTTTTCTACACATATGAGATAATACCAATGTGTTTTTCTAATACTTGCTATTTTCACTCAACCATATGTTTTGAAAATCTTTTCAAGTTGTATATATAGAAGAACCTCATTCTTTTTACACACTGCATAGTATTTGATAATATAACTATACTAAAATAAGTTACCATTCCATATACATTTAGATTATTTTCCTTTTCTTTGATGTCTCAAAAGATATGACAGTGAGCATCATTGTGTATGCTTCCTTTATAAACTTGTGGGAGGATGTCTGCAGCATATACACCTAGAAGTGGAATTGCTACATTGAATGATATGAATTTTTTAAAATTTTATTATTTATTTCAAATTGCCCCTCAAAACAGTTATACAAATTTATATTGCCTCCAGAAGTGTAATTCCCATATCATTGCAAGCACTTGGTATTGTCAGTCTCAGAATCTCCTTGTTTTCATTTTCATTTTTCTCTTTACTAAAGTAGTTGCTCACCTTCTCACCATTTTTATTTTCTTTTTTTCAAATTCCATTTTCACAGGGGTTTCCCTTAAGTCAGATTCCACGGGTCAAGCCTGAGATCAGGCCTCCAATCATTTCCTGTATTATACTTTATTTCTTCTAAATCAGAAAATCCTAACTCAAAATTATAGGTCACAGTAATAGCAAAGAGGTTTTGATGGCACTGTCAAATAGTTCTTGATATTCAGGTCAAATACAGACCCAGAATTTATGGAGCTGTTTCTCACTAAAGACCACTTTTAGTGTTTCATCAGACACTAAGTCAATGCACACATCAAACTCAAATGCTCAAAGATTAAATGTTTACAATTAGGAACTAGCAATGAATAGATTCTTTATCCAGTCTTTTCTTGCTGCAAGATCTGAAAAATATTTCATATTCACTCATATATAATTATGTAAATTAATATAATCTTTAAACTGCATACAAATGCTCCTAGTGAACACGAAGAATATATTTCTAGAACTGAATTCAGCCAATTATTATAATGTGACAGTTCCCTGTTGTGCTTCTTCCCATCTCCAGTGCATCTCCTCAGAACCAACCACTTTTTAAATATTTTATCTACTTCAACTAATAGTCATTATCGAACACTGAACTTTAAATAAAACTCCAAACTAATTCTTAATTATATGCTTAAACTACTATTTGTTTAACAATTTTTAGGTATTACCTATTATTGGAATTGACTTGACAGAAACAGATTTGGGTTTATTGACCACATGCTAGGATACATACTTCATACCACCAGTTTTAACATCTCTTCTCCCCTATCTTCCCAATATAATTGACACTATATTTGATTTTTCCATCAGTTAGCATTGTAACTTTAAATAATATGCATATATTTGTAATTTTAATGCATCAACTCTAGATAGTCTCTTTATTATCCATTTTATAATATAATGATATTAGTACTCTAACCCTTCCCTCTGTACTGCCACCTAAGTTTGACCTACTGACATTTGTCAATTATTATTTAATTTAAACAAGGTCGATGTTAAAAATATTTACATCTTGGGGGCGGGGCCAAGGTGGCAGAATAGACAGAAGCTTCCAGAGAGCCCTCTTACAACAAAGACCTGAAAAAACAAGTGAAATGAGTATATTTATGACAAGCTAGGAGCCCCCTTTTTTTTTTTTTGAACATCAAAGGCAAGGTTAGAAAATGAACTGAGGGGCAGGGGAAAGAAGAGATGGTTCAGAAGCAGAGAGGAGTTACCAGACCTGAATCGCTGGGAGCACTCAGGCACCATTCCCTGGAGCGGCTGTGGTTGGCTGGTACTAGTGTTTGGCCGCAGTTTCCTCAGGAAGAAGGAGCCAGCCACACAGCCTACTCACACCTCCAGAACCAGAGAAGAACAGCACTCTCAGCAAAAGCAAAGTACTTTAGTATATTTTATGGTCCCCCCACCCGCCTCCAAGCTGGCTTCAGCAGCTGTTGATTTCCCTGGGCCTGACATAGGCCTTGTTGAGCTCCTAGAGCCACCCTCCAGGCCCTGGAAAAGGAATAAATTCACAATTTGGGGAAAAGATAATTTGCCGGCTCCACTAACCAGGGGAGCTCAGGACAGAAGTGGCCTCTGTCCAGGCATAAATGGTCCGTGGACTTTGAGTACCTTTCCCCTCTGCATGGACCTGTGTAGGCCTGTTTCAGGAGAATAGGCCCTTGTTGGCAGACTACAACAGTTTCAGTTGTGCTGTGGAGAGGTGGGTGTTTGATATTTGACACCACTTTGCCTATTAAACAGGGTACTCATCTACCCACATCAGGGGCCTAAGGACTGGTGGCTCCATTCAGGTTGCCCAGCCACATGTGACAGGGGTCCAAGATAACTGGTACCTCCCAGTCCTTACAACCAAAAACATTGGGTGCCCATGGTCCATCTGCAGAATCCACCCACCTGTACGCTCTACGGAACAGGGACATGCTTTCCTCAGAAACCCTTGGGGGATGATTCTCAGCCCCCTGCCTTGTTCAGAGCATGACTTCCTGCTGCAACCAGATATTGGTACCTACACCAATCACCCCTGCCACTCTAAGACTGTAGGACAGAGCCTGTACCACACACTTGATGATCAGCTACCTGGACACCTGAGTTGAATACATACAAGAAATGTGAATGGACTCCTAGACTGATAACAGCCCTAGCCATCTGTTGAAAGGATGTCAGAGCTCCAAAGATGAAAACAATCAAGTTAGCTCACTCAAGAAACCCATTTGGGCATATCACACAAAACAAAGCAAGAACCTAGGATACAGTAAGCAAGCAAACAAAAAAAAAACTAATACAATAACTTCTAGATGGCACGGAGACAACAGTCAATATCAAGTCACGTAAAGAAACAGACCAGGATCACCTCAACAAGCTCCCAAAACAAAGAATCAAGGGATCTTCTAGATGAAAGTGCCTTCCTGGAACTACCAGAGGCAGAATACAAAAGACTAATATACAGAACCCTTCAAGACAAAAGGAAGGAAAGCAGGCAATACGCAGAACAAGCCAAGGATCACACAGATAAAGTAGCTGAAGAAATTAAAAACGTTATTCAGGAACATAATGAAAAATTTAATAAGCTGCAAGAATCCATAGAGAAACAGCAATCAGAAATTCAGAAGATTAACAATTACAGACGTAGACAACTCAATAGAAAGTCAGAGGAGCAGAATTGAGCAAGTGGAAGGCAGAATTGGTGAACTTGAAGATAAAGCACTTGGCACCAATATATTTGAAGAAATATCAGACAAAAGAATTTAAAAAAAATGAAGAAACCTTAAGAATCATGTGGGATTCTATCAAGAGAAATAACCTACTAGTGGTTGAAGTGCCAGAACAGGGAGGGGTAACAGAAAATACAGAGAGAATTGTTGAAGATTTGTTGGCAGAAAACTTCCCTGATACTGTGAAAGATGAGAAGATACCCATCCAAGACACTCATCGAACTCCACATAAGGTAGATCTCAAAAGAAAGTCACCAGGCATATTATAATCAAACTTGCCAAAACCAAAGATAAAGAATTTTAAGAGCAGCTAGGGATAAACGAAAAGTCACCTACAATGGAGAGCCAATAAGAATAAGCTCAGACAACTCAAAAGAAACCATTCAGGCAAGAAGGCAATGGGAGGACTTATATAAAGTACTGAAGGAAAAAAAATTGCCAGCCAAGAATCATATATCCAGCAAAACTGTCTCTCAAATATGACAGTGAAATTAGGACATTTCCAGATAAACAGAAGTTTAGGAAATTCATTAAAACCAAACCAAAACTACAAGAGATACTAAAGGGAGTTCTTTGGTTAGAAAATCAATAATACCAGGTATCAACCCAAGACTAGGACACTGGGCAGAGCTATCAGATGTCAACCCAACCAGGGAAATCACAAAAATAAATCAAAATTAAAAAAAAAAACACTCAAACAGGGAAACAGCAATGTTATTATGTAAAAGAAGACAACATTAAAATGATAAAGAGGGACTAAGAAATGTACTCATAGATCTTTCATATGGAGAGGAAGACAAGGCAATACAAAGAAATAATAGCTAGGTTTAAATTTAGAAAAATAAGGGTAAATATTAAGGTAACCACAAAGGAGACAAGCTATCCTACACATCAAAATAAAATACAAGAAAAAAATAGAGAAGCAGCAGAAACAAAATCAACAACAAGGAATAAGAGGAAAAGACAATATATAAACTAATCAGCACAAAAAATTAAGTGGGAAAAAAATTGTCAACAACACACAAAAAAAGACATCAAAATGACAGCACTGAATTCAAACATATCCATAATTATGCTGAATGTAAATGGACTAAATTCACCAATAAAGACACAGAGAGTTGCAGAATGGATGAAAAAATACCATCCGTCTATATGCTGCCTACGAGAGACACACCTTAGACTCAGAGACACAAACGAACTAAAACTCAAAGGATGGAAAAAAAACATATCAAACAACCAAGAATTAGAAAAAACAGCAAGAGTGGCAATATTAATTTCTGACAAAAGAGATTTTAAAGTTAAATTCACCGCAAAGGATAAGGAAGGACACTATACAATGAGTAAAGGAACAATATACCAGGAGGATATAACCATATTAAACATTTATACACCCAATGACAGGGCTGCAAGATACATAAAGCAAACTCTAACACCATTGAAAATTGAGATAGACAGCTCCAGAATAATAGGAGACTTCAACACACCACATTTGGTGAAGGACAGGACATCCAAAAAGAAGCTCAATAAAGACACAGAAGATCTAAATGCCACAATCAACCCACCTGACCTTATATACAGAACACTCCACCCAAAATCAGTCAAGCATACTTTCTTTCCTAATGCACATGGAACATTCTCGAGAACGGACTACATATTAGGTCATAAAGCAAGCCTTAGAAGAATCCAAAACTTTGATATATTACAAAGCATCTTCTGTGACCATAAGGCCATAAAAGTAGATATCAATAACAGAAAAAGCAGGGAAAACAAATCAAATACTTGGAAATGGAACAATACCCTGCTCAAAAAAGACTGGGTTATAGAAGATATTAAGGACAGAATAAGGAAATTCATAGAATCCAATGAGAATGAAAACAATCCCTATCAGAGCCTTTGGGACACAGCAAAAGCAATGCTCAGAGAGCAATTTATATCAATAAATGCATACATCCAAAAATAAAACCAAAATCAAAGAATTATCCTTACATTGAACAAGTGGAACAACAAAAGAAATCCTCATGCACCAGAAGAAAGCAAATAATAAAAATTAGAGTAGAATTAAATGAAATAGAAAACAGAAAAACAATTGAGAGAATTAACAAGACCAAAAGCCGGTTCGTTGAAAAAATTAACAAAATTGATAAGCCATTGGCCAAACTAACAAAAGAAAAACAGGAGAGGAAGCAAATAACCTGAAAGAGAAATAAGATGGGGGATATTACAACAGACCCAACTGAAATTAAAAGAATCATATCAGATTGCCATGAAAAATTGTACGCTCACAAATTTGAAAACCTGGAAGAAATGGATTCCTAGAAACACACTACCTACCTAAACTAACACAAACAGAGGTAGAACAAATAAATAGACCAATAACAGAAGAAGAGACTGAAACGTAATTAAATAACTCCCAGTAAAAAAAAAAAAAGACCTGGCCCAGATGGCTTCACTGCAGAGTTCTACCAAACTTTCAGAGAAGAGTTAAAACCACTACTACTAAAGGTATTGCAGAGCATAGAAAAGTACAGAATATTCCCAAACTCATTTTACTAAGCCAGCATATCCCTGATACCAAAAACAGGTAACGACACCACAAAAAAAAGAAAATTGCAGACCTATATCCCTCAAGAACGAAGACGCAAAAATCCTCAACAAAATTCTAGCCAATAGAATTCAACAACATATCAAAAAAATAATTCACCACAACCAAGTGGGATTCCTACCAGGTATGCAGGGAGAGTTCAACATTAGAAAAACAATTAATGTAATCCATCATATAAATAAATTTTTAAAAAAACAAGAATCACATGATTTTATGGATTGATGCAGAAAAGGCATTTGACAAAGTTCAACACCCACTCATGATAAAAACTCTCAGCAAAATAGGAATAGAAGGAAAATTCCTCAACATAATAAAGGGTATTTATACAAAGCCAATAGCCAACATCATCCTAAATGGAGAGACCCTGAAAGCATTCCCCTTGAGATCGGGAACCAGACAAAGATTCCCTTTATCACCACTCTTATTCAATACCCTGCTGCAGGTCCTAGCCAGAGCAATGAGGCTAGATAAAGAAATAAAGCATATCTAGATTGGCAAGAAAGAAGTAAAAGTATCTCTATCTGCAGATGACATGATCTCATACACAGAAAACCATACGGAATGCTCAAGAAAAGTACTGAAACTAATAGAAGAGTTCAGCAGAGTATCAGGATACAGGATAAACATACAAAAATCAGTTGGATTCCTCTACAGCAACAAAAAGAACATTAAAGAAGAAATCACCAAATCAATACCATTTACAGTGGCCCCCAAGAAGATAAAATACTTAGGAATAAATCTTACCAGAGATGTAAAAGACTTATACAAAGAAAACCACAAAACACTTCTGCAAGAAACCAAAAGAGACCTACATAAGTGGAAAAACATACCTCGCTCATGGATAGGAAGACTTAACATTGTAAAAATGTCTATTCTACCAAAAGCCATCTATAGATACAATGCAATTCTGATCCAAATTCCAAAAACGTTTTTTAATAAGATGGAGAAACAAATCACTAACTTCATATGGAAGGGAAAGAGACCCTGGATAAGTAAAGCATTACTGAAAAAGGAGAATAAAGTGGGAGGCCTCGCACTACCTGACTTTAGAATCTATTGCATCTCCACGGTAGTCAAAACAACCTGGTACTGGTACAACAACAGACCAATGGAATAGGATTGAGAATCCAGACATAAATCCATCCACACATGAGCAGTTAATGTTTGACAAAGCCCCAAAGTCTGTTAAATGCGGAAAAGACAGTCTTTTTAACAAACGGTCCTGGCATAACTGGATATCCATCTGCAAAAAAATGAAACAAGACACATACCTCACACCATGCACAAAAACAAACTCAAAATGGATCAAAGGCCTAAATATAAAATCTGAAACGATAAAGATTATGGAAGAAAAAATGGGGACAGTGTTAGGAGTCCTAATACATGGCATAAACAGTATACAAAACATTGCCAACAATGCAGAAGAGAAACTAGATAACTGGGAGCTCCTAAAAATCAAACACCTATGCTCATCCAAAGACTTCACCAAGAGTAGAAAGACTACCTACAGATCATGAGAAAGGTTTTAGCTATGACATTTCCGATTAGCACCTGATCTCTAAAATCTACATGATAGTGCAAAAACTCAACTACAAAAAGACAAATAACCCAATTAAACAATGGGCAAAAGATATGAACAGACACTTCACTAAAGAAGACATTCAGGTAGCTAACAGGTACATGGCGAAATGCTCCCAATCATTAGCCGTTAGAAAAATGCAAATCAAAACTACAATGAGATTCCATCTCATGCCAACAAGGCTGGCATTAATCCAAAAAACACAGAATAAAAAATGTTGGAGAGATTGTGGAGAGACTGGAACACTTATACACAGCTGCTGGGAATGTAAAATGGTACAACCACTTTGGAAATTGATTTGGCGCTTCCCTAAAAAGCTAGAAGTAGAACTACCATACGATCCAGCAATCCCACTCCTTGGAATCTGTCCTAGAGAAATAAGAGCCTTTACACGAAAAGATATATGCACACCCATGTTCATTGCAGCACTGTTTACAATAGCAAAAAGATGGAAGCAACCAACGTGCCCATCAATGGATGAATGGGTAAATAAAATATGGTATATTCACATAATGGAATACTATGCATCGATAAACAACAGTGATGAATCTGTGAAACATTCCACAACATGGAGGAATCTGGAAGGCATTATGCTGAGTGAAATTAGTCAGTTGAGAAAGGACAAATATTGTATAAAACCAATATTATAAGATCTGGAGAAATAGCTGAAACAGAG
This sequence comes from Elephas maximus indicus, assembly GCF_024166365.1. Lineage (NCBI taxonomy): Eukaryota > Metazoa > Chordata > Mammalia > Proboscidea > Elephantidae > Elephas > Elephas maximus. The sequence continues at coordinate 80,248,689 of NC_064846.1, read as the reverse complement.
AAGAATATATTCTTTGATGGTTATGAGGCGGGGGAGGGAGGGAGGGAGGAAGGGGGTATTGGCTAATTAAATAGTAGATAAGAACTACTTTAGGTGAAGGGAATGACAATGCACAATACAGGAGAGGTCAGCACAACTGGACTAAACCAAAAGCAAAGAAATTTCCTGAATAAACTGAATGCTTCGAAGACTAGCTTAGCAGGGTGGGGTTTTGGGGACCATGGTCTCAGGGGACATCTAAGTCAACTGGCATAATAAAATCTATTAAGAAAACATTCTGTATCCCACTTTCGAGAGTGGTGTCTGGGGTCCTAAACACTAGCAAGTGGCCATCTAAGATGCATCAATTGGTCTCAACCCACCTGGAGCAAAGGAGAATGAAGAACACCAAAGACAGAAGGTAATTATGAGCCCAAGAGACAGAAAGGGCCACATACGCCAGAGACTACATCAGCCTGAGATCAGAAGAACTACATGGTGCCCGGCTACAACCGATGACTGCCTTGACAGGGAACACAACAGAGAATCCCTGAAGGAGCAGGAGAGTAGTGGGATGCAGACCCCAAATTCACGTGAAAAGGCCAGACAATGGTCTGACTGAGAGTAGAAGGACCCCAGAGGTCATGGTTCCCAGACCTTCTGTTATCCCAAGACAGGAACCATTCCCAAAGCCAACTCTTCAGACAGAGATTGGACTGGACAATGGGATAGAAAATGATGCTGGAGAAGAATGAGCTTCTTGGATCAAGTAGACAAATGGAACTATGTTGGCATCTCCTGTCTGGAGGGAGGGTGAGAGGGCAGAGGGGTCAGAAGCTGGTGGAATGGACACGAAAATAGAGAGTGGAGGAAAGGAGTGTGTTGTCTCATTAGGGGGAGAGCAATTAGGAGTGTATAGCAAGGTGTATATAAATTTTTGTGTGAGAGACTAACTTGATTTGTAAAGTTTCACTTAAAGCACAATAAAATTTTTTTTTTTTTAAAGGAAATAATGGAACCAAAAGAGACAATAAATGAAAATGGAAACTCTGGAAAGTTTCAACAATAGGTTTAAAGACGCAGAAGAATCAGTAAGCCAAAAGACAAGGTAATCAAAATTTTAGAGGCTGAAGAACAACAAGGGAGAAGGCTCAAGAATACTAAGAACGGTTTGATGGAAATATGAAACAGCATCAAACAAACCAACATATACATCATGGAAATCCCATAAGGAGATGAGAGACAGAAAGGGACAGAAAGAATATTTGAAGAAATAATGGCAGAAAACTTTCCAAGTGAGATAAAGGACATAAACCTAGATATGCAAAAATCTCAACCAATTCCAAGTATGATAAACCCAAAGAGACCCACGCTGATACACATCTATATCAAGCTTTCAAAAATTAAACATAAACAGAGGATTCTGAAAGGGGCAAGAGGCAAGTGAAAGGTGACATAGCAAGGAACCCCAATGAGATGAATGCTGATTTCTCCTAAAAAACCTTGGAAACCAGAAAGCAATGGAATGATATATTTAAAGTCCTGAAAGAAAGTAACTATCAACCAAGAATAATATATCTGGCAAAGCTGTTCTTCAAGAATAATGATGAAATTAAGACATTCCCAGATAAACAAAAGCTGCAAAATTCATTTCCACAAGATATTTGTTTATATATTCTTATGGTTTTGTAATTATGAAACATGAAGGACATACCAGCTGTATTTGTCAACCAAAACTACCTTAAATCTGGTCTTTACACTTGTCAGGACATTACCCTTAATGGAAATTTTTTCCCCTGTATGTACAACTTCAAGTTAATATCTAGTCTTCTTTTCCTTCTTGAGGACACCCTTTAGTGTTTCTTACAGGGCAGTTATGGTGGCAACATATTCCCTCAGCTTTTGATTATCTGGGAATCTCTTAATTTCACCCTCATTTTTGAATAACTGTTATTTTTGGCTGACGGTTCTTTTCATCCAGCACTTTAAATATGTCACCCCACTGCCTTCTTGCCTGTATGGTTTCTGAGGAGAAATCACTTAATCTTATTGAGGAGCGCTTGTATGTGTTACTTTGCTTCTCTCATGCTGGTCTCTATTTGTATCTTTTTTCTTGGTTTCTTAGAGTTTGAGTATAATATGCCTCCGTGTGGTTCTTTTTGGATGTATCTCACTTGGAATTCATTGAGCTTCTTCGATGCTTAAGTTCATGTCTTTCATCAAATTTGGGATGTTTTTAGTGGCCATTGTTTCTTCAATAATTATTTGTACCCTTTCTCTCTCTCTTCTCTTCCTGGGATTCCTATAAAACACATGTTATTCCTCTTGATTGTGTCCCACAGATTCCTTTGGCTTTGTTCATTTTGTTTCTTTTTTCTTTTTGCTCCTCGGATCAAATAATCTCAATTGCCCTATACTCAAGTTTCCTGATCCTTTTTTTTTTTTTTTTTTGGCAGTTCAAATCTGCTGCTGAGCCCTTCCAGAGAATTGTTCATTTCTGTTATTGTAATTTTTAGCTCCACTATTTCTGTTTTTAAAAATAAAATCTGTCCCTTTATTTTAATTCTTGTTTTGTTCCTGTATCATTTTCCTTTAGCTTTTTTTTGTGTTTTCCTTCAACTCTTTGCAAATGCTTACTACTGTTGCTTTAAGTCTTTAACAATTCCATTATCTGTCCTTCTTCAGGGAAGGTTTTCATCCCCTTCTTTTGGTCTTTTGCATGGGTCATCTTTTCCTGCCTTTTCATATTCTTGGGATTGTTTGTTGTAATCAAGACATTAAACTATTTTACTGTGATAACTCTGGAGATCAGATTTTTTTTTCCTTCTCTAGCATTTACTCTTTTTCCTCTTTATTATTGTTGTTTTTTAAATTATTGATTTTGTATTTCTCTGCTTCCACTCCAGATTCCACATCTAGGTGCACTTGTTGTTCCTTCCCTACTATTCTTCCTGACCAGGGGTACTGGCCATCACTGTTTCACCTCTAGGTTCTGTGAGTTGGAGTGCTGGCCATGCATGCCACTTCAGCACTAAACTCTGACTTGTAGCACTTCATTTGGTCATCTCAACACCAGTTATTGGGGATGCTAACCATTATTACTCCAGTACAGATTCCTCCTGCACCCTTTCATAGGGACACTGACTATGCCCCTCCAGCACTTCTCCCCTCCCATTTGGGATTACTGTTGCCTCTGTTTACTCACCACAAATCTCACCCCCCCACCCCCCCACATGAACACTGGCCATGCAACCCTGGCACCAGCACCCCTTCTCAGGAGCCACAGCTATTGCAGACACAAGACTCCCCTCCCAGGAATATTGGCTGTGCAGCACCAGCCTGAGTCCCACCCTGGAAGCAGCAGCTGTTGCCAATTCACTATGTCATCTCACTTCGGGACCTATGGACCACACTGTGCTCACCGTGTAAGTTATTTGTGGGACTCACAGAACCTTGCCTATGCTGTGTTCACCATGCCACTCTGTCCCAGGTCTGCCTGCTCAGGAGTTCTGGGCCATGCTGTGCTCACCATGCCTCTCTGTCCCAGGCCTGACAACCCCTCTACTCTGGTCTGTGTTGTGCTCACTGAAGCTCTCTCTCGAGACGTATGGAACTCCAGCTGTGCTGTGTTCACTGTGCCACTCTCCCAATCCTGAGGACTTATGAAATCTAGGCTGTGCTGTACTTCCCATACCATTCTGTCCCAGGATTACTGCTCAGGAGTTCCGGGCCATGCTGTGCTTGCCCTGAAGCTCTCTCCTGAGAACCATGGGAACTGTAACTGTGCTGTGCTAACGATACTGTGTCCCAGGTCGGACTTTCCAGGAGTTCCAGTCTGTTCTGTGCTGTCCATGCCAGTCTGTCCCTGGCTTCACTACTCAAGAGCCATAGTCTCCACTTCACTCACCCTGCTGCCCCATTCCAGGGCTTATTGCTCAGTATCTCTGGCCCAGTCTGTGCTCTCCATGCTGCTGTAACCCTGGGCTTCCTGCTCAAGGGCACTGGCCATAGCTGTCTGAAGATGATCATTCTAAGCTGGGGAGCAGAGTGGGGGTGAAGATGAGTGGTGAACCTCCACTCTCCCATCATCAGTATGCTACTTTTTTCTGGATTCAATGTTCACTTTGACCCTCCAACCCTTCAAGTGATGTCCAGAGTTACAAAATTATCAATTCCATCAGTTTTTGCTTGTTTTCTTCTGGCTTTGTTGTGAAGGAATGGGAGCATGTGGCTGCTTACACCACCATCTTACTCCAACTCCCTCTGCTTGGTGTTTTTGAACCAGAGTGCTTAGACAACACTGAGATATTGAATGAGTGCTTTCTTATATAGAAAAGTTCACAAATGGAAAATAATAGCAAAACACCACCTTACAGGATAGTCAATGCAGTGACCCAAGATATCTGGTAGGTCTTTGAGTAGTGTGTGCACATGCATTTTATGTTTTCTTACATAGTTCAGTTCAGCTGTGTACAGTTTTCTGCATTATCACATAGTGTTTCCTGTGGACAAAATAATGCCTGAGAAAATGTGAAGTTTGTGTTACATTCAAATTATTCCCTAACATATCAATCATCTTTGAATAAATTCACCTTTTTGAAACAAGTTTTATTACAGAACTGACTGTACACAATTTACCAAAGCTGACACAAGATGAATTAGGAAATGTGAACAACCATACATCTGTTCAAGAATTTGGATTCATCATTTAAAACTTTATTATGAAGAAATATCCAGGACCTGATGGCTTCATTAGTGAAATCTATTAAACATTTGAGGAAGCAATAACATCAATTTTACTTAAACTCTTTCAGAAAATAAAGGAAGAGGAAATACTTTCCAATTTGTTATATCAGGCCAGCATAACACTGATACCAAAATCTTAAAAACATATTACAAGTAAAGAAAATTATAGACCAATAATGTCATGAACATAGATACAAAAATTCTTAGGAAAATATTAGCAAAAAGAATTTGACAATATATTTATTTCAGGAATGCAAGGATGGTTCATCATTTGAAAAACAAATTATGTAATTCACCATATTAACAGAGTAAGAGAAAAAAATTATATGATCTTCACAAGAGATACAGAAAAAGCACTTGACAAAATTCATGATAAAAATAACAACAAGAACGATATAGAAGGGACCTTCCTCAATTTAATACAAGGCATTTATGAAATACTTATAAAAAAATATAGCTAACATCATATTTAATGGAGATACAGTAAACACCTTCCTACTAAGATCAGGTACAAAGCAAGGATGTTTACTTTAACCACTTCTGTCCAATATAGTACTGGAAGTACTAGCTATTTCACTAAGACATGAAAAGTAAAAAGTATATGAGTTGGAAAAGGAAAAGTAAAACTGTTTATTTGTAGATGGCATGATTGTGTAAAATAAAACCTACTAGAATTAATAAGAATTGGCAAGGTCACAGAGCATAAGATCAATATAAAAACCAAAAACCCAGTGCGCTCGAGTCAATTATACAAATATTAATTTTATTTATATATACTAGAAAAGAACAATTGTAAAATAAAATTTAAACACCTTTTATAATAGCATCAAAGAACATTAAACACTTCAAAATAAATTTAACAAAAGTATCTGCAAGATCTCTGTAGCAGCTTTATTCATAACAGTCATAAACTGGAAATGATCCAGTTTAACAAGAGAATAGATAAACCCATTGTTACATATTCATACAGTTAAATATTACTGAGCAATATAAAGGAAAGAACTACTGATACATAGAATAATGTGGATGCATCTCAAACACATATGTTTTGCAAAATAATGCTAGACATACACTGAGTAATTGTATTTACATAAAATTCAAGAAAAGGCAAACCTAAGCTCTGCTGATGTAAATGAGAACTTAGTTGCTTCCCAGGGTGGGGGAAGGGTTCACTGGAAAGGGGCACAAGAGAACTTTCTAGGGTGATGGATATGCTCTATATTTTGATTAGGGTGTGGTTTCCATGGTGCATGCTGTTGCCAAAATCATCAAATTGCACTCTTCTGATGTGTTCTTTGTACTATATGTAAATTGTATTTCATTTGAAGAAAAACATTTTTAGACACAGTTAAAGGAATGAAAAGGCAAGTCACAGTGTAGTAGGAGATATTAACAGCACATATAACTGGCAAAGGGCTTGTATACAGACGATATAAAGAATACCTACAAATAAATGAGAAAAATGGACCACACGATAGGAAAAAATCGGCAAAAAATTCAAACAGGTATTTCATAAAAGATGAAATTCAAATGGACAATAAACATTTGAAAGGGTCACCAATTCATTAGTCATCAGGGAAATGCAAATTAAAACTTAAATGCACTACTACTACACCTTACCAGAATGGCTAGAATGAAAAAGACAATATCAATTATTGTTGAGGATGTTGAGCAACTGGAACCCTCATATACTACTGTGAAAGTGCAAATTGGTACAATCACTTTGGAAAATTGTTTGGCAATATCTCTTAAAGTTGAAAAATGGCATGTTTTATGATCCAGCAATTCCCCTCCTGTTTTCTGTCCTTTGGCCACTTTTTATGTCCCTGCTTCAAAGGCAAAAACCAATTCTGCCTGGGCTCCTACTGAATGAACTCAGTGGCAACCTAATCGTGTCTTGCCTCATGCTCATGCTACACTGTTCTCACCTTTTACCCCAGGTTTCCCCTGTTGATGTGGAGGCATGAGAGGTCATAAACCCAACCAGCACTATACATGCACAACTTAGAATCTGAGGGCTTAAAATCCCATTAAGGTCTCTGGGTGGTGTAAATGGTTTGCACAGTGGTGCCATGGTAGAAAGACCTGGCTATCTGCTTCCATAAAGATCACGGCCAAGAAAACCCTATGGAATAGTTCTACTCTGTAACACATGGGTTTGCCATAAATCAGTATCAACTCAATGGCAATGAGTTAACACCCTAGTGGGTGAACCTTTACCTAATGAATGATGGGAATCAATGGATAAAACACAAAGATGGTATCATGAGATTGAGCAATCGTGTTCGGTTACAAGTGGTGTTCAGCTCAGTAACACAGTTTTGTGTTGACTCTCTCTTTCTGAGATTTAGTTCCCCTGGAATTGTGCTCAGGCTCAGTTTTCTGAGGAAACCATGCTAAGAAAACACCTAACTGAGTCATATACATATATTCACCAAAAGACATGTGTAAGAATGCTTATATCATGTTTCATATTCATAATAGCCAAAACCTGGAAACAACCCAAATTTCATAAAAGTATAATAGATAAAAAATATGATTAAAGAAGCCCAAACACAAAAGAATATCTACTGTATGATTCCATTTACAAAAAGTTCAAAAGCTAGCAAAACTAATATATGGTGTTAGGAGTCAGAGTAGTGGTTATCTCTGGAAAGGAAGGCAGGTACTAACTGAGAGAGGGCACAAGGAACACTTCCAGAGAGCTGGTAATGTTCTATTTCTTGATCTGCTTGCTGTTACGTGGACAGTTTTACTCTATGATAATTCCTACTCGTATGCTTTTCTACAACTAGGTTATACTTCAATCAAAAAAAAAAGCTTACATAAAAAAGTAGGTCATAAAAGGGTGATGAGGAAGAATGAGGGTTTTTATAAGGGAGTCCCTGAAGCTGATAATTCCAGGAAAGTTGTCCAAGCAAGAAGAGGGCCCACTGCTTTGGAAAAACTAAGTGTGCATAACTAAGGACCACAATGAGGTTTTATTTTATGAAGCATTAAGGAAATGGGAGTTGAATTATTGTCCTCAGACTTTCCAACCTTTTACTAAGCTAGAACTACCCACCTATCACCCACAACTAGGGCCTTGATTAGCTGATCATCCCAGTGGCATCTGGTAAGGACTTAACTTCATCAACATCCAGTGACTAAACAGCAGGTATCATACCAATCCATGAACCACGATTTCCTTGCGTCCTACCTGATATGTTCCATGTGAATATTTCCTTGTTGAAATGTTCCCAGGACATCCACAAATTCAAGAAAAAGAAGGATGGAGCCATATAAGCCCCCCAAATACACGTATTTGGGATGGATGTGGACCCTCTAAGCTGGTAGATTGCTTAAAGACATACTAGCTATTCATTGTTTAAGAGTTCTTCAATATAGTCCTACAAATCATTGATTATGACAAAGTAATCCTTCTAGATTTCTTCTTAAATGGTTGGGAATCTTGTAAATTTTCTTATGCTATTCCTCTATCACAAAGCCTCATTCACAGAGAAAGAATGCCTTTGTAGTAAACAGGCTTCTATAACGACCTACAATGATCTCTGCTTCCTGGTATGCACACGCTTGTATAATCCCCTCCATTTGAATGTGGGCTGGACCTAGTTACTTTTAAATAATAAATAGAACATTATGGTGTGTTGTTTCTGTTATTAGGTTACAAAAGACTGCAATCTCCATCTTTCTAGCACACTCACTCTGTTTTTCTGGAACAATCTTGCCCTCTCTCTTGCTCTAATGAAGCTATGAGATGTTCTATGAAGAGGCATTTGCAGAAAGCAACACAGGGAGGCTCCCAGCCAACAGCTAATGCGGAACCAAGGCCCTCAGGCCAACAACCCACAAGGCACTGAATCAGGCCAACAACCACATGAGTGAGCTTGGAAGTGGATCCTTCCCCAGTAAAGCCTTCAGATACGTCCGTGACTGTGGTCAAAACCTCCATACAAGTATGGCAGGCATGGAGGTATTACACTGACCCTGGGCGTGTGGCACCACTGAGTAGTTTCTATTAATCCAGCAGTGACCTGAGTTTGGCTACAAGCTTCCTTCCGGAAAAGTGGGCATTGGAGGCTCTCCGTGGTTGCCAACATATTAACCTGTCTCTCTATGAGTACTTCTCTACTGCCTACTAAAACTCGAGCTCAAGTCTAAGACATAGCTCCAGGTACGCGAAAAGATGAGGCTGGAGAGATAAACAGTGGCCAGATAAATAAGAACCTGATGAGCCATGTGTCTTAGGTTAGGTTCTCCAGAAAAGCAAAACCAGTAAAGCGTATAAATACATATAGAGATTTATATCAAGGAAAAGGCTCACACGATTGTAGAGGCTGGAATGTCCCAAGTCCATGGGTTAGGATACGGGCTTCTCCTGATTCTCATAGCCACAGGCGTTGGTGAACCCAAGATCCACAGGTCAGACAGCAGGGCTCTTGCTCACAGTACGAAGATCGATGAATCCCAAGATCAGCAGGCAAGATGGCAGGTAAGTTACAAGCTCAAGTCTTGAAAACCAGAGGTCAGACAAACAGGAGACGGCTGCAGGATCCAGAGTGAGCAAAAGCCCGTGAGCCTTGCCAAAAAGTCCACTTATATTCGATGCAGGCCACATGCCCAAGGAAACTCCCTTTCAACTAACTGGCTTCTCACAGCAGATCCCATCATGGAGGTGATCACACTATATCAAATCTTATCATGGAAGTGGTCACAACATCATATGACTGCCAAACTACATCACAAATGCCAAACCACTGAGAATTACAGCCCAGCCAAGTTGACACACAACCTTAACCATCACGCCATGTTAAAAATTTGGATTAATAACTATGTGACCTTGGACAAATTAGCCAAGGAGATCTAGGCAGAAGCAGCAGCATAGTACAAAAGCCCAGAAAGGTGAAAGAAAGTGGAGCATGTTCCTGGTACTAGAAAGGCTTCAGTGCGGCTGGAGTATTGAGTGTGAGGACAAAAGTAGCCTGAAGGTGAAAAAGTAGACCAGATCATACATGGCCTTAGATAAGCAGGATGACCATACATCCCTGTTTTCCAGAACAGGCCCAGTTTTTATACGTTGCTCCAGGGTAATTACATATAGTGTCCCCATAATGTTCCCTTAAAAGTGTTGCAGTTTGGATGATTCAATTATTGGTCTTGACTCAATACTCCCATTTCATTCTCTACAGTGAAAATAAAGTGATCATCTGATAGCATCTACCCATTTTCCTGAAACACTTCAATGGTCCTCCATTGTTTTTAAGATGAAGTCTAAGCTCCTTAACGTAAATACATATATAACAAATGAATACATGAATGAATTAATATACGTAGTCTGAGGTTTAGATATAGGTCTAGGCAGGAGATACAGTTTGGGGTCATCTCCATATAGTTAGTAACTGAAGTCATAGGAAGCAAGAAATTATCCAGAGTGTATAAAGTGAAAAGAATAAAGGTCTGTGGAAGAAACTCCAATGTCTATTCTCCCCTTCTATAATAATAATAGATCCCATAATTTTTAGCTGGACGCATCACTGCTCAGAATATAGACTTAATTTTCTAGCCTCCCTTACTATTAAGTGTGGCCATGTGACAAGGTTCTAGCCAAAGGAATATAAGCAGAAGCAGTGTATATTACACTTTTGAGAAGTGTCGTTAATGTGGAGGGGTGTATCTCTCTTGTCCCCCCTTTCACTTTCCTGTTATTGGAATACAGATGTAACAGCTGGAACTAGTAAAGCAATTTTGAACCAGTAGGTGGAAGCGCATGTTGAAGATGTTAAAACAATGAGATAGAAGAGGCCTGGATTTCTGAAAATCACAGAGCCACCATATCAGCCCTGAACTGCCTACATTTATAAGAAAAGGCAACAGACAGTAGGTTATTACTGATATATATGATTTTCTGTCACTTATAGCTAAACCTAATCAAGACTTAGTGAATGGAAAGAGAGGAGGAGCCCCCAAAGGAGAATGAGACAACAGTCAGTTTGTGTTCATTAAAAAAAAGGTTTAAAATAGCCACCATAAAGAAGAGGTGAAACAGCTACCTAATGTTAGTTAGATTGGTCCAGAATGGAGGTTTTTTTCAGAGGATAAAACAAAATCGTTCCAATAAGGTCAGGTAGTTGAGTTTATTGCAAACAAAGTAGTGGAAGAGATGTACCATGAGGTTTAGATTAGCTGGAAAAGAAAATGTGACTGGAAGGGCCTAACAGTGAAAAAGGAGAGATGTGGTGGTGGTTTTAAAACATGCCTATAAATTATTTTGTATATCTTCCTTCAAAAGTAGAGCTTACTTCCTCTCCCCTTGAGTATGGGCTGTACTTAATGACTCATTTCCAATGAATAGAATGTGATGTATAACACCCAAGATTAGGATATAAAAGGTAATATAGCTTCTACCTTGTTCTTTCCCTTGGGTCACTCATTCTGGGGCAAGCTAGCTGTCATGTCATGAGGACATACTTGTTTTTTACACTGCTAAATTTTGGGGATAAATTGTTATATAGCCATAGATACCTAATACAGACATAAAGGACCTAAAGATCTTGATGAGATTAAAAAAAAAGAGTGTGGATCAAAATCAAAGAGCTTGAAGAATAATAGTTGAGGTCAGAGACGAGAGTACCTGAATTTAAAATCTCAGAGGTGGAGTAGTTCTTAATGATAACAGAGTCAAGGGTATGGCCATTGTTATGGATAACTGAACTGGAATGAGTGTAAAAGTCACTGGAGATGAGGGTATCATGGGTCTACAAGGATACTGAAGTTGCCAAGGATCACCAAACATCATCAGACAAGAGCCCATACAGAATCCTAGAATGTCAGAACTGGAAATGACATATAGTAAGTCATCCAGTCCATCTAGTTTTTCTAAGTGTGGCCCAAGGACTACCTGCATTAGAATCACCTGAGGTACACATCAGACATTCCCCTACCTTAGGCCAAATGAATACTAACATCCAGGGGGTAGTACACAGGAATCTGCATTCTATAAAATTGTCCAGGTGATTCTTACACACACTAAATTTGAGCACCTTTGGTCTAGTTCAACCCTTTAGTTTATAAGACTCCTCCGTTAGAGGGGTCCCTGGATGGCAAAAACTGTTAAGCACTCAGCTACTAGCTAAAAGATTGGTGGTTTGAACCCACCCAGAGGCACTTCAGAAGACAGGCCTGGCTTTCGAAAGGTCCCAGCCTTGAAAACCCTATGAAGCAGTTCTACTCTGCACACATGGGGTAGTTGTAAGTCAGAATCAACTCGACAGCAACTAACAACAACCTCTTTTAGAGGCCAAGATCTTATTTTGATTCTAATACTTTCAATTACACAAAGCTGCCTTTTGTGCCCAAAACAATCTGCAACTTTGGTAAATCCATAATAATAATCAATATTTAAAAATAAATTAAAAAAAAGAAAATCCATATTCTTTATATACGATCTGATTCCCGTGTGACTTCTCTTCTGCTTTCTACCTCACTCACCAAGCTCCAGTAAATTTGTTCCCACCTCAGGGTCTTTGCATTTGTTGTTTCTTCTGACTGGAACACTCAGATATTCATAAGTGGACACTCATGTTGCCAAGTCTCAACTCAAATGCCATCTCCTTCAAGTTTTCTTTCCTTCCAATCTAAAGTAACTCCAGCCCCAACCCTGTCACCCTCTATAGTATTTATCACTATCTGCAATGATCTTGTTTATTCATTTGTCTTTTTTTTTTTTTTGGTCAAAAATGTACACTTAAGGTCCACCAGGTCAGGGCTTGTGTGGGTATTGTTCATTACTTCATGCCCAGCAGCGGGGCACCAAAGGCAGGGGTGGAGTGGTCTACTCTGAGTGCAGGCAATAAGGAAGACGGATTATCTGTATTTAGAAATAATACATAATACAATGAAATAAAGTTGTTCTGATTTTTATTATCATCGCAGAGCTGGTGATCTAAGCAATGTCTGTGATAAAATACTTCTCCCTACAAAACTTTTTTTTTTTTTTGCCTATGTTCTAAATAATTTTTGTGGTTAATGTCGAGTGTCATATAACGTATATGAAACCTTCAAATTAGCACACTGTTATAACATCATTTTACAGCCATTGTATTCATTAAAGTAAGTTTGGAGAACTCCCAGTTATACAGTAAGTCCTCAACGCATTCAGACTGAGCTACATGCATTCCTTCAGAGAATAAGTTCACAAGATTCGGAATTTTTGGAACTCGCTTCTAGTGCAGTTTGTGTCTCCAGCCCCTGTGGTATGTATCCCTGCATTTAAACAGGGACCAAAAAGAAAAATCAAACCCACTGCCCTCCAGTCGACCCCCACCCCTACTTGCCCCGTAAGGTTTCCAAGGCTGTAAATCTTTAAGGAGGCCGACTGCCAAATCTCCTCCCAGGACCAGACATCTCGGTTAGTAGTCGAGCGCTTTAACCACTGCAACACCGGGGTTATCAGGGTCAAAACTCAAACCCGTTGCCGTGGTGTACATTCCGACTCATGGTGACCCTATAGGACACAGTAGAACTGCCCAATAGAGTTTCCAAGGAGCGCCTGGTGGATTGGAACTGCCGAGCTTTTGGTTAGCCATAGCACTTAACTACTAGCCACCAGGGTTTCCTTACCAGGGACAGGGAGCGTCGGGTACAAGGATGAAACTGTTTCTCCGGCCCGCAGCCAACGAATAGCAGCAGCAGCTTCCTGAAACGGCTCCAGGAGGGCGGAGAAAGGGCGGGACGGCGCGGGGCTGCCCTGAAGAGAGCCAAGTCGAAGTGTTTTGTCCCTCTTCGCTCTCCGTATGAAAAGTTGGGCGGAGAGGTCACAGGCATGGCGGCCGTTAGGGTAAGTGAAAAGACACCTTGCTTAGCTTACTTGGGTACAGATAGCCTTTCTAGTAAGTGTAAAAGTGATCCTCTTGACTTCAGAAAGAGGCCTGACAGCAAGGGGCGGGGTGGGAGTAGAGTCATAGGAAGATAATCAAGGTCAGGGAGTCATTAACGTTTGAAGCTTCAAACTCTTAGCCTAAAAACACCTGCCTTTCCATTTAGATTTTCCTCGGCTTGGGACACCGCTTTCCTCAATTTCCTGCGGCTGACTGCCTTGCCGAGGCACAGTAAAAACTGCTGAGCTGCGAGCACCAGCAGAGGTTTGGGTCTCGAACTGGAAGAGAAATTCTGGGCGTTTGTCTCGGTGCACGGGGCGGGGCCTCTTAACCCTATCCAAAGACTTTGTTCCGACATGTTTGAGGGCGAAATAGGCTAGAATAGAGAGGTCCCAGAGTCTCTCTGCGGTACGCGGGTTTATACATATTGTTACTACTCCCTGGGTTCAAAAATTTTATTTTGCGTTCTGTAATGAAAAAAAGGTGCTTTTACTTAGGAAGGAGCCCTGGTGGTACAGTGGTTAAGAGCTCGGCTGCTAACCAAAATGTCGGCAGTTCAAATCCACGAGTCGCTCCTTGGGAAACCCTATGGGGCACTGCTTTGTTCTGTAGGGTCGCTATGAGTCGGAACCCGCTCGACGGCAACGGGTTTTTACTTAGGAATCTGTGTACGGGAAGTGACTCAGCTGGCTGTTTCACTTCACGAAGTAAGTTCAGTAACAGCAGTTTACAAATATTTAAGTAGCGGGTTTTAACTGAAAAATGACCTGCCAGACTTGCTGGAGATACAAATATGAATTCATTTCAGCCGAAGTTTACTTGAACTTCGCTCAGTATTCATCTTGATTCGCCTTTCTCACTTTGTTTCTGAAATTCAGGTTCTCATAATTTATCTGAACTATTGCAGCAACCGCCTAACTGGACTCATTGCCTGACTCTCCTGGAATCCATTCTCCTGTGCTGCCAGGGTAGCTTTACTAAAACGCAAATCTGATTATGTCCCTCACCTACTTAAAACCCTTTATTGGCGCTCCATCATCTGCCTTCTGGAAACAGGTCAAACTCCTGTACCTAGAACACCCTACCCTGCTTTAGTTCTCTAGCTTCGTTGCCTGCCATTCAGGAACCCTCCTCCCATCAATACTGAACTACTTGTTTCACTCTTCCACACCTTTTTACCTGCTCTTTGGCCCCTAAATGCCCTTCCCCATCCTTATCTAGTAAGTTCCTACTCACGGTTCATTCATTGATGTAACAGATATTTATGTAGGGCCTCCCCATATGCTAAGTACAGAGTGCCTTTTTCAACAGTGTATCCTCAACCTCCCCAGTCTAAATAACTCTTCTTTGTGCTCTCAGAGCACTTTAGGCATACTCTTACCTTAACGTTTATCACATTGTGAATAATAAACTATTTACTTGTCTCTTCTACTCTCCTGAACTATAAGCTTGAGCTCTATAATTATAACATATTAATCTTTGTATCCTTGGTACCTAAGGAGCCCTGGTGGTTCAGTGGTTAAAGCGCCAGGCTGGTAACTGAAAGGTCAGCGGTTTGAACCTGCCGTCTGCTCCACGGGAGAAAGATGTGGCAGTCTGCTCCCATAAAGATAATGTACAGCCTTGGAAACCCTATGAGGCAGTTCTACTCTGTCTTATAGGGTTGCTATTAGTTGGAATTTTTTTTTTAATCCTTGATATACCTAGCACAGGTCTGACTTATACTAGGTGATTAATATATTCTACATGAGTAAATAAGTGCCAGGCAATGAGAATAAAAGAGATTAAATTAAGCAGTGGAGATGCAAAAATAACACAAAGGACTAACTCACAGTAAGGGAAGTGCCTTGCCTCAAGAGGTGTAGGAAGTGCTCTGAGGACTCAAAAGAGAAAGAGCTCATACTTGGTTGAAAGGGGATTAAGAAAGGCTTCATGGAGCAGTTACAGAGACAGAAAAGGAATGGTCATTGGTAAAAATCAAACCAGAACAGTGTGTTGTCACGGAAGCAAAGAAAAGGAGAGAATTGAACAGGTCATCTAATTTGACAATTAAGAAGTTGCTGGCAACTGCCATTTATTAAGTGCTTACTACAGGCTAAGCACCGTGCTAAAATACATATGTTATTTCACTTAATTCTCAGGACAACTTTATGTGGTAGATATTATGATCACTGTTTTACAGAAAAAAACTAAGGTTTATAGAAGACAAATTGCCCCAAATCATAAAGCTGGTAAGAGCTGAAGTGAGATAAGATGTTTGAGTGGTAGAAAGAGAACCTAGATTGTAAGGGGTTAAGGAAAGGATATGGAGTGGTGAACTAGCATTTGTTTAGCACCTACTTTAGTCAGATACTTTACATATATTATTTCAGTTTAATCTTCTTGATGACTCTAAGAAATGGGTAGTATCCCCCCTTTTACACATGAAAAAACCGAGGCTTGTATTAAGTGCTTGTCCCAGGTCATAAAAACTGCTAAGTGGGAGAGCCAGGTTTAAACACAGGTATATTTGGCTTTGAAGTCCATGATGTTCTCACTATTCATTGCTGCTTCTGGTAAGGTTGGTGTATACTATTTTGAGAAGTTTGATGGTGAAAGGAAGGAATGAAATCTTGGGATGAGGTAGGAAATTCTTGAAAAGGTATATATTACTTTAAAGAAAAATCAGGAGAGTTGAGCAAGTTTTGAGACAACGGGAAAGGTGCCTGGAACTAGTATAGAGGGAAAGATAATAATGGTAATCACAGCTGTTATGCTGTTGGACACACTAAATGTGTGCTAGGCATTTTGCTTAGCACTTTATGTGCATTTTCTCATTTATGTGTCATAGTGACCCTATGAGTAGGTGTTATTATTAACATCTTTTTACAGGTAAGGAAACTGAAGCGTTGAAAAGTTGAGTAGCTTGCCCACATCATACAGTTGTAAGTGGTAGAGCTGGTATCTGAAATCACATGGTCTGGCTCCAGAGTCTGTTTTTTTTTTTTTTAACCCATATTTCATAGAGAGGTGTTAAAATCAAGAGGACAGGTGGAAGGATTAGCCTTGGCAAAGAGGAGACACCCTTTTGCTTTGGAAGCTGGAGCTGGTAGAGATAAAAGGTGAAGATACAGAGATTTTGAGGAACAGAGGAAGGAAATTGAGGGTGTTCACATTAGATGTCTGAGTCTTCTGTGGGTAAGATCATCTGCTGAGAGAGGAAAATGTAGAATGTGCCTTTAGGAGGTAAAGAATGGAAAAGGCTTGGAAAAGCCACTGTAGAAAATTCAGTTAAGCATCAGTAGGCATTGAATAAAATAATTGCTGAAGAATGAGCCCAGCAGAGATTGGCTCTGTCATTGTGAATTTCTCCAGCAGTGCTCATAACAGCCTAACCAAAAAAAAACAAACCCAGGGCCGTTGAGTCGATTCCGACTCATAGCAACCCTATAGGACAGAGTAGAACTGCCCTATAGAGTTTCCAAGGAGCGCCTGGCGGATTCGAACTGCTGACCCTTTGATTAGCAGCCATAGCACTTAATCACTACGCCACCAGGGTTTCCCATAACAGCCTAGGAAGGGAAAACTAGTGGGAATGCTTTAGTGTTGAGCATTGCTAAAGTGGGAATAATAATAATGTTCTAGGGAATTTGGAAGTTAGGAATTATGGAGCAGACAATTTATCCTAATAGTTGCCCAAACTGGATAAGGAGAGAAATGAAGAAAATGGAAGTGGTAGCCTAAGGTACTAGGGAGGGATCAGGAGACTGGCAGGCATAGTGAGGGAAAAGAGCAGGTTCAAAGAAATGGGAGAGGTGAGAGGGCATAAGGCACCAAAAGGGTTTATCTGTGTTAATTTTGAAGTCCTAGAGTTTAATAACAAGGAGTACGGTAGAGAGGAGTCCTGAATGTTAGTAGGTAATTGTCAGAATAGTTACCACATGTTAAAATATAAGAACCTGTTCGGCAAATGTGATGGAACATGGATCTGGAATTAGAACCGAGGAACAAGAATTGTGCTTATCTCCCTTGCTTCTTAAATCAGGGGTAAAGGCTGGAGGACTGACCTTCATTTAAAAGGATTGGGAAGACTATAGTAGTGTCAAACAAAAGCTGAGTTTCATTAATGCTAGAGGTTAGGAATGAATTTGGGGCCTGAAAGGGAATTTGTTTATAATAGAACATCAAGTAATTAATATGAAAATGTGGCCACCATTTATTGAGTACTTCCTGTACAGAACCAAATTCTAAATTCTGTAATTTCACCTCAATGAGACCATCTTTTTTTTTTTTTTTACATAATTTTTGTTTTGCTTTCAAGTGAAAGTTTACAGATCAAGTCAGTCTCTCACACAAAAACCCATATACACCTTGCTACACACTCCCAATTATTCTCCCCCTGATGAGACAGCCTGCTGTCTCCCTCCACTCACTCTTTTCATGTCCATTTCGACAGCTTCTAACCCCCTCCACCCTCTCATCTCCCCTCCAGGCAGGAGATGCCAACATAGTCTCAAGTGTCCACCTGATCCAAGAAGCTCACCGCTCACCAGCATCCCTCTCCAACCCATTGTCCAGTCCAATCCATGTCTGAAGAATTGGCTTTGGGAATGGTTCCTGTCCTGAGCCAACAGAAGGTCTGGGGGCCATGACCACCGGGGTCCTTCTAGTCTCAGTCAGACCATTAAGTCTGGCCTTAATGAGAATTTGGGCTCTGCATCCCACTGCTCTCATGCGCCCTCAGGGGTTCTCTGTTGTGTTCCCAGTAGGGCAGTCATCAGTTGTAGCTGGGCACCACCTAGTCCTGCTGGTCTCAGGATGATGTAGTCTCTGGTTCATGTGGCCCTTTCTGTCTCTTGGGCTCGTAATCGCATTGTCCTTGGTGTTCTTCATTCTCCTTTGATCCAGGTGGGTTGAGACCAATTGATGCATCTTAGATGGCTGCTTGCTAGCATTTAAGACCCCAGACGCCACTCGTCAAAGTGGGATGCAGAATGTTTTCTTAATAGATTTTATTATGCCAATTGACTTAGATGTCCCCTGAAACCATGGTCCCCAGACCCCTGCTCCTGCTACGCTGGCCTTCGAAGCATTCAGTTTATTCAAGAAACTTCTTAGCTTTTGGTTTAGTCCAGTTGTGCTGACCTCCCCTGTATTGTGTGCTGTCTTTCCCTTCAATTAAAGTCGTTCTTATCTACTATCTAATTAGTGAATGCCCTCTCCCACCGTTCCTCCCTCCCCCGTCTCGTAACCACAAAAGAATGTTTTCTTCTCAGTTTAAACTATTTCTCAAGTTCTTATAATAGTGGTCTTATACAGTATTTGTCCTTTTGCAACTGACTAATTTCACTCAGCATAATGCCTTCCAGGTTCCTCCATGTTATGATATGTTTCACAGATTCCTCACTGTTCTTTATCAATGCGTAGTATTCCATTGTGTGAATATACCGTAATTTATCCATTCATCTGTTGATGGGCACCTTAGTTGCTTCCATGTCTTTGCTATTGTAGACAGTGCTGCAGTGAACATGGGCGTGCATATATCTGTTCGTGTAAAGGCTCTTATTTCTCTAGGATATATTGCTAGGAGTGGGATTTCTGGATCATATGGTAGTTCTATTTCTAGCTTTTTAAGGAAGTGCCAAATCGACTTCCAAAGTGGTTGTACCATTTTACATTCCCACCAGCAGTGTATAAATAAGTGTTCCCAGTCTCTCCACACCTCTCCAACATTTATTCTTTTGTGTTTTTTGGATTAATGCCAGCCTTGTTGGAGTGAGGTGAAATCTCATTGTAGTTTTGATCTGCATTTCTCTAATGGCTAATGATCGTGAATGTTTCCTCATGTATCTGTTAGCTACCTGAATGTCTTCGTTACTGAAGTGTCAATGAGAGCATCTTTTCTATACAGTTGATGAATATTAGTGCTCAAAGCCAAAGCATGAGTTACATACTTAATACAAATTTGGCCTGGCTGGTTTTGGATCTTTTCTCAGTCAATTTGTAACTCAGCAGAGACTTCTATCACTATACCTATTTGATATTTTTAAGTGCGTCAAATTCAGCAGGTTCAAAATCAGTTTATCTTTACTAAATTTATTTTCCTTCCTACCAAACATTCCTAATTTCAGTTAAGAACATCAGTATCTTACCTCAGGATCATCTTGAAGTGTCCTCCACATCCAAAGTGTTAACAAGTACTATGGATTCTACCTCATTCGTTCACACATTCATTCAAAAAAATGTTTTAATGCCTGTTATGTGCCAGAGATGGTGATAGACGTTGGGGACACAAAGATCAGTAAGATATGAACAGGTGGTATATAGAAGAAACACAAACTAAAAAGCACATGAAGATATGCTTAAATTCATTAACTCTCAGATAAATGCAAATTAGTACAATGAGATAACACTTTACACTGTGGATTAGAAAAAAAAGTAGGATGCTGGATAAGTCCAAATGTTGGTGAGATATGGAAATATAAGAACCTCCATGTTTTACTGGAGGGAATGTTGACTGGTGGTATATATAGCCTTTATGGAGAGCTGTTTAGTATTGTTCTGTCAAATATGTATACATATATTTGTACTTGTATAAATATATGTGTGTGTGTATATATATATAGGACCTGAAGCACGTACTGATTAAGATCAAAGACCGCAGCCTTCAGTATGGATTACACCTCAACGTAAAACAAAAATCCTCACAACTGCACCAACAAGCAATATCATGGTAAACGGAGAAGAGATTGAAGTTGTCAAGGATTTCATTTTACTTGGATCCACAATCAACACCCATGGGAGCAGCAGTCAAAAAATCAAAAGACACATTGCATTGGGCAAATCTCCTGCAAAAGACCTCTTTAAAGTGTTGAAAAGCAAAGATGTCACCTTGAAGACTAAGGCGCACCTGACCCAAGCCATGGTATTTTTGGTCGTATCACATGCATGCGAAAGCTGGACAATGAATAAGGAAGACTGAAGAAGAATTGATGCTTTTGAATTGTGCTGGTGAAGAATATTGAATGTACCACGGACTGCCAAAAGAACGAACAAATCTGTCTTGGAAGAAGTACAACCAGAATACTCCTTAGAAGCAAGGATGGCGAGACTGCGTCTTACATACTTTGGACATGTTATCAGGAGGGATCAGTCCCTGGAGAAGGACATCATACTTGGTAAAGTACAGGGTCAGTGGAAAAGAGGAATACCCTCACAAGATGGATTGACACAGTGGCTGCAACGGTGGACTCAAGCATAACAACGATCGAGAGCATGGCACAAGGCTGGGCAGTGTTTTGTTCTGTGGTACATAGGGACACTATGAGTCGGAATCGACTTAACGGCACCTAGCAACAACATGGTCCTGAGTGTATATTGCAAAGATGTGCAGGTTTATAAGGGCACTTGTACAAGGATATTCCTTACAATATTATTTATAATTGTAGGGAGTCGTAGGGAATTTGGGTGTCCATCACTGACAATAGATGACATGCAGTAGATATCCATCAGTGGAGTACTGTGTAGCAGTTAGGAGCAGTGGGTTAGATAAGGACACAGATGGATTTAAAAGCATAATGCTTTATGAAAAAAGATTTAAAAAATTATAAATGTAACGTAACACCAAAAAAGTAAGAAACAAAATGAGAAATGTAACAAATTTAAAAGACATTACAACAGTATAGTTTTGTAAGAACTCAAACAAAAAGTTATTTGTTAAACGTAGTCAAATAACTACCTATGGTGGGAGAATGAGACTGATATTTGTAGATTAAAGGATATAAATGAGTGAATCAGTCAATCAGTTTTAAGAGAGGATTGACAGAAGAATGAGACTAAATTCTCAAGGAATGGACTCTAGTGGGTAAAACTGACAAGTAAATAAACAGTTACACTACAAGTAAAGAGATATCTAAAAGTTAATTATGAGAGCAAGGAGGGAATCGTTTAACTGCTTACTGAAAGTAAGGGTTGTTCATTATATTCGTTTATTCATTTTTAATTCATTTAATTCTTCAACAAATATTTGTTAAGCACCTACCATGGGTTAGAAACTGCTGGTTGCCAGGTTGTGGTAGATTTTATTTTTGCTCCCAAGTACTTATTCCCTCTTTCTTATATACCCCGGCCCAGATTTTTTGCTCCTTCTCTGCCAAAAGAATGACATATCTCAAGTAGGTGTGCTCCTTGAATCCTGGGTCCTGGAAGAAGAAAACGTGGAACAGGAGCAGAACCTTCAACAATTCATAGCCAACTTGCAATGTGAGCTAGAAATAAACTTTGTTGTTATAAGCCATTGAGATTTTGGAGGTCATTTGTAACTGCAGCAAAGCTGATACAGAAATATACTAAAATGAATGAAGAATAGGTCCTTGATTGGCCTACCGCCTATTTAAGAGAGGCAGACATGTAACCATAAATATCGTACCCTGTGACTATAACGGAAACCCTGGTGGCATAATGGTTAAGTGCTACGGCTGCTAACCAAAAGGTCGGCAATTCAAATCCACCAGCTCTCCTTGGAGACTCTATGGGGCGGTTGTACTTTGTCCTGTAGTGTTGCTGTAGTGTCACTATGAATTGGAATTGACTTGACAACAGTGGGTTTGGTTTTGTTTTTTTGGCTTGTAACTATAAACCTGTAATATACCAGAATGCATAAGGGTATGCAAGAGGAGCCTGGGGAAGTCTGGGAACTCCTTAGAGAGGACTTTTGAGCTGGGCTTTGAAGTATGAGTGGCTGTGTGGTAAGCCTAAAAAAAAAAAAAAAAAATTGCACCTCATAAATCCCCTGTATAGTCTACCATAGGCAGGGGGCAGTGATTTTCTGTTCTGTATTTTAAAGGGACTAAATTGAATCTCACACAAAAACCAAGACGGTAGATTTCAAAAAATTGGTGTGCAAATATAAAACTGTCATGAGCAAGGAATTGCTAGGTAAATAATTTTATGATTTGTGTTTTGGCGCTGATTAAAATATGATTAAAGCAAAATATCTGCTCTGACTTAGTGTAATTGAAACACAAATCTTGTGTTTATCGTGAAAGAGCCAGTAGATACTAATCAGAACATAACTTTGTAAGCAGAGCTCTTTGCTCATCTGGTCTAATGGAAAGAAACAGCATAGATAATGGAAAAATAATATTTATATTTAACTTTGGAATGTATTTTTATATTTACTTTCCAGCCTATAGTAAAAAAAAACTGAAATTTTGGACCCCCATGTAAAAATTCATAATAAATTTCTCACCCTTATTTATTCAAAGCAAACTTCTACACCCTCACCCTTGCAATATAGGAACTGCATTGGGCAGAGCTATGAAACTGGCAGGGGCTGCCTCCCTTGCTCTGCTTGTCCTCCATGATCTTCTCTCCTTTTCTTATGTAAAGCAGAATAATTTATCCTTAATATATTGAATAATTATTTGTCACACTTTACCTAGGGTAAGGAAGGTGATGCAGTGCTTTGATTTAAAGGACCACACCTAGACTTGGTTTAACTGCTGAAAACCAAGCTACGTGAGGAAGTTGTATTTTCCTTTTATAAAAAAAAGTTACATAAAATAACTTCATGACTGATATTTTTAATTATATCAATAAAAATATAAAACGAGTTTCTATTGAATCATCATTGTGTTGACTATGAAGATAAGATTTATTAAAGAAATGAAAACTTACAGAAAGCCAGTTTAAAACCTCTTGAATCGTTTGATGGCAAATTATTATTGGAGAGGTTTGTTTAGCTGTTGCTGGTCCATCAGTGTTGTGTGGTTTAAAAAATAAATGGGATGCTGTATTCAAGATTTGCTTCATAATAACCTCTTATGGGAAGACTTTTCTGATTATTTCTACCTGCCTCCTCCCAGTCTAATTTAGATGTCCTGTGTCTTTATAACTCCATCATATCCTTTTTGAAATAATTAGATTAACAAGATGTTGCAAAGATAGTACAGAGAGGTCCCATGTGCCCTTCACACAGTTTCCTGCATTGATTATATTTTACATAGGAAATTGACATTAGTTCAGTTTCTATGTATAGTTCTATGCTAGTTTATCACATATATAGATTCCTAACTACTGCCACAATCAGGATACAGATTCCACTACTAAGATCATCACCACTTAGATCTCCCTAGTGTTACCTGGGGTAAGTTCGAGAATTTTGGAGTTGATCCAGGAATATACAGGACAACAAGAGGCAGCAACACACACCAAGCTTTATTGAGTGGTTCTTAGAGGGTTGCTTGAGGGAGGAAGTCTCCCAGCAAGAGACCTTCCAGTGACAGAAGCGCAAGGCCACCAGCCAGAAGGGGAGTCGTTTTTCTCTTGCTTTTTTCAAGATTCTTTGTCTTTGTTGCCTATTAACATT
The DNA here is from genome assembly GCF_024166365.1 of Elephas maximus indicus. Taxonomy (NCBI): domain Eukaryota; kingdom Metazoa; phylum Chordata; class Mammalia; order Proboscidea; family Elephantidae; genus Elephas; species Elephas maximus. The sequence continues at coordinate 80,224,740 of NC_064846.1, read as the reverse complement.
TTCAGTATGATGTGTCTGGGTGTAAGTATCTTTGCATTTATCCTACTTGGAGTTTGTTGAACTTCTAGATGTGCAGATTAATTTTTTTTAACTTAATTGGGAAATTCTTAAATATTTTTCTCCATTCTCTCTGGTACTCTCATGCGTATGTTTGAGCATTTAATTCTGTACTACATTTCTCTGAGAATCTGTTCATTTTTCTTCATTTGTTTGTCCTGTGTTCTTAGATTGCATAACCTCTGCTGATCTAAAAGTTCACTGATTCTTTCTTTTGCCGTCTCAAAGCTACCGTTTAGCTCCTCTAGTGATTTTGGTTCTTTTTAATAATTTCTCTTTACTATGTCCTCTATTTTATGAGGTAATCATACCTTCCTCTAAGTCTTTAAAAATGATTTTGTGTAGTTCTATGAACATATTTACAAAAGCTGCTCTGACATCTTTATTATGTCCATCATCTGTGCCCCTCAAAGACAGTTTCTATTGTCTGCTTTCTTTCCTGTGTATGGGTCACACTTTAGTTTCCTTGCATGTTTTCATAATTTTTTCATTAAAAACTGGACTCCTAGGTAATAAATGGTAAAACCTTGGTTTCTGGTTGTGGCCCCAACTGGAGGTTTTATTGTTGCTTATTTGTTCACTTGTTTATTTGATTTTCCTTAACTAATTTTGTGGTATCTCTATCCCCTGTAAGGTGTAGTTTCTGATGTCCCTGCCCAGATACTTTTACTGTTTTTATTTTTTCTTCAGTGATTCAGCAGAAATTTATTTTTATAAAAATATCCTTGTAGTTAGTTATAACAACAAGAATATTTTTCATAAGCCCAGCTTACATGTATCAGTATACCTACAAGGCTAAAACTCTATGCTAATTTACTTTTTTTTCTTTTTTTTTGTTGTACTTTAGATGAAGGTTTACAGAGCAAGGTCGTTTCTCATTAAACAATTAATACACATACTGTTCTGTGACATTGGTTGCCAACCCCACATGTTGACAACATTCTCTGCTTCTCAACCTTGTGTTCCCCTTTACCAGCTTTCCTGTCCCCTCCTGCCTTCTTGTTTCTGCCCCTGAGCTGGTGTGCCCATTTAGTCTCATTTTGTTTTATGGGCCTGTCTAATCTTTGGCTGAAGGGTGAACCTCAGGAGTGACTTCAGTACTGAGTTAAAAGGGTGTCCAGGGGCCGTACTTGGGGTTTTTCCGGTCTCTGTCAGACCAGTAAGCCTGATCTTTTTGTGAGTTAGAATTTTGTTCTTTTTTTTTTTTTTTCCAGCTCTGTCCGGGACCCTCTAATGTGATCCCTGTCAGAGCAGTCAGTGGTGGTAGCTGGGCACCATCTAGTTGTACTGGACTCAGTCTGGTGGAGGCTGTGGTAGTTGGGGTCCATTAGTCCTTTGGGCTAATCTTTCGCTTATGTCTTTCTTTTTCTTCATTCTCATTTGCTCCAGTTGGAATGGGATCAGTGGAGTATCTTAGATGGCCGCTTGCAAGCTTTTAAGACCCTAGACGCTAGTCACCAAAGTAGGATGTAGAACATTTTCTTTATAAATTATGTTATGCCCAAATGTGGGAAGAAAACGTCCTGCATCCCACTTTGGTGAGTGGCATCTGGGATCTTAAATGCTAGCAAGTGGCCATCTAAGATGCATCAGTTGGTCTCAGCCCACCTGGAGCAAAGGAGAATGAAGAGCACCAAAGACACAAGGTAAATACGAGCCTAGGAGACAGAAAGGGCCACATAAACCAGAGACTACATCAGTCTGAGACCAGAAGAACTGAATGGTGCCTGGCTACCACCAGTGACCGTCCTGACAGGGAACACAACAGAGAATCCCTGATGGAGCCAGAGAACAGTGGGATGCAGACCTCAAATTCTTGTGAAAAGACCAGACTTAATGGTCTGACTGAGACTGGAGGGACCCCGGATATCATCGTCCCTGGATCCTGTGTTAGCCCAAGACTGGAACCATTCCTGAAGCCAACTCTTCAAACAGGGATTGGACTGGACTGTAAGACAGAAAATGATACTGGTGAGGAGTGAGCTTCTTGGTTCAAGTAGACACATGAAACTGTGTGGGTAGCTCTTGTTTGGAGGTGAGATGAGAAGGCAGAGGGGGACAGGAGCTGACTGAATGGTCATGGGGAATACAGGGTGGAGAGGAGGAGTTTGCGGTCTCATTAGGGGAAGAGCAGCTAGGAGTATATAGCAAGGTGTGTATAAATTTTTGTGTGAGAAACTGACTTGATTTGTAAACTTCCACTTAAAGCACAATAAATATATTAAAATAAGTAAATAAATAAATAATGTTATGCCAAATGAGCTAGAGGTCCTTTGAGACCATGGTCCCCAGCCCTCAGCCCAGTAATTTGATCCCTTAGGGAGTTTGGATGTGTCTGTGAAGCTTCCCATGACCTTGCCTGGGTCAAGCTGTGTTGACTTCCCCAGTATTGTGTACGGTCTTACCCTTCACTAAAGTTACCACTTATCTGTTGTCTAGTTAGTGTTTTTCCCTCCCTACACTTCCCCTCCCTAGCAACCATCAAAGATTGTTTCTTTCTCTGTGTAAACCTTTTCATGAGTTTTTATAATAGTGGTCTCATACAGTATTCTTCTGTGATTGACTTATATCTCAGTCATCTAGTGCTGCTATTAACAGAAATACCACAAGTGGATGGCTTTAACAAAAAGAAGTTTATTTCTTCACAGTAAAGTAGGCTAAAAGTCCAAATTCAGGGCATCAGCTCCGGGGGAAAGCTTTCTCTCTCTGTCACCCTTCTCATCAATCTTCACCCGGACTAGGAGCTTCTCCGCACAGCCCCCGCCCCATCCAAAGGGCACACCCTGCTCCCGGGCACTGCTTTCTTTGTGGTATGAGGTCTCCCATTCTCTGCTTGCTTCCCTTTCTTTTTATCTCTTGTAAGATAAAAGGTGGTGCAGACCACACCGCAGGGAAACTCCCTTTACATTGGATCAGGGATGTGACCTTAGTAAGGGTGTTAAAATCCCACCCTAATGCTCTTTAACAGAAAATTACAATCACAAAACGGAGGAGAGCCACATAATACTAGGAATCATGGCCCAGCCAAATTGATAACACACGTTTTTGGGGGGACATAATTCAATCATCAACTTATTTCACTCAGCATAATATCCTCTAGATTCATCCATGTTGTGAGATGTTTCTTCGATTCATCATTGTTCTTTATTGTTGCATAGTATTGTGTGTATGTACCATAGTTTGTTTATCCATTCATCTGTTGATAGGCACTCAGGTTGTTTTCATTTCTTTGCTATTGTGAATAATACCACAGTGAACATGGGTGTGCGTATGTCTATTTGTGTGATGGCTCTTATTTTTTTTTTTATATACCTAGGAATGGGATTGCTGGGTCGTATGGTATTTCTATTTCTAGCTTTTTAAGGAAGTGTCACATCATTTTCCTAAGTGGTTGTACCATTTTACATTCCCACCAGCAGTGCATAAGAGTTCCAAGATTCCTGCAGCCTCTCCAACATTTGTTATTTTCTGTTTTTTTGATTCATGCCAGTAATGTTGGGGTGAGATGGTATCTCATTGTAGTTTTGATTTGCATTTCTGTAATGGCTAGTGATCTAGAACATTTCCTCATGTGTCTGTTGACTGCCTGAATGTCTTCTTGGGTGAAGTGCCTATTCATATCCTTTGTCCATTTTTTAATGGGATTATTTCTCTTTTTGATGTAGAAGTATTAGATTTTCCTATACATTTTAGGGATTAGACCTTTGTTGGATTTGTCATAGCCAAAATTTTATTTCCCAGTCTATAGGCTCTCTTTTTACTCCTTTGGTGAAGTCTTTTGATGAGCATAAATGTTAAATTTTTGGAAGATATCGGTTATCTTGCTTATCTTCTGGAGTTTGTGTATTTTTAGTTATGATTCGTATGCTATTAGGGCCTCTAGTGTTGACCCTGTTTTTTCTTTTATGGTCTTTTTACTTTTGGGGTTTATATTTAGGTCTTTGATCCATTTTGAATTAGTTTTTGTGTATAGTGTGAGGTATGGATCCTGTTGCAGATGGACGCCCAGCTTTGCCAGCACCATTTGTTAAAAAGACTGCCTTTTCCTCATTTAATGGACTTTGTGCCTTTGTCAAAAATCAGATGACTGTAGGTGGATGGATTTACATCTGGGTTTTCGATTCTGTTCTTTTGGTCTATGTGTCTGTCATTTTACCAGTACCAGGCTGTTTTGACTACTGTAGTTGTACAGTAGGTTCTCAGGGCAGGTAGTGCAAGTGCTCTGACTTTATTCTTTTACTTCAGTAGTGCTTTGCTTGTCCGGGACCTCTTTCCTTTCCATATAAAGTTAATGCTTAGTTTTTCCATCTCATTAAAGACTGCTGTTGGCATTTGGATCAAGATTGCATTGTATTTGTAGATTGCTTTGAGTGGAATCGACATTTTCACAGTGTTGAGTCTACGTATCCATGAGCAGGCATGGTATGTTTTTCTGTTTATGTAGGTCTTGTTTAGTTTCTTGCAATAGTGTTTTGTAGTTTTCTTTGTATAGGTCTTTTACGTCCCAGGTTAGATTTATTCCTAAGTGTTTTATTTTTTTAGGGAACATTATAAATGATGTTGCTTTCCTGATTTCTTTTTTGTAGTTCTCTTTATTAGTGTATAGGAATCCAACTGATTTTTATATGTTGATCTTGTATCCTGCTACTCTGCTAAATCTTTCTATAAGTTCCAGTGGTTTTCTTGTGGAGTCCTTTGGGTTCTCTATGTATAGTATCATATCATCTGCAAATAGGGATAGTTTTACTTCTTCCTTACCCATTTGGATGCCCTTTATTTCTTTTTCTTGCCTTATAGCTAGGACTTCCAGCACAATGTTAAATAGGAGTGGTGATAAACAGCATCCTTGTCTTGTTCTTGGTCTCAGGGGGAGTGTTTCCAATCTCTCTCCATTAAGAATGATGTTGGCTGTTGGTTTTATATAGATGCCATTTATTATGTTGAGGAAATTTCCCTTCTATACCTATTTTATTGAGAGTTTTTTATCAGGAATGGGTGTTGGACTTTATCGAATGCCTTGTCTTCATCAATTGAGATGATCATGTGATTCTTTTGTTTTATTTATGTGGTGGATTACATCGATTGATTTTGTAATGTTGAACCATCCTTGCATACCTGGTATGAATCCCACTCGATTGTGGTATATTATTTTTTTGATATGATTCTGAATTCTATTGACTAGAATTTTGTTGAGAATTTTTACATCTGTATTCCACAATATTGATCTGTAGTTTTCTTTTTTTGCGGTGTGTTTGCCTGGTTTTGGTATCAGGGTTATGCTAGCTTCATAGAATGAATTCAGAAGTATCCCTTCCTTTTCTGTGTTCTGAAATAGTTTGAGTAGTACTAGTGCAACCTCTTCTCTGAACGTTTGGTAGAATTGTCCAGTGAAGCCACCTGGGCCAGGGCTTTTTTTTGTTGGGAGTTTTTTTTTTTTTAATTACGTTTTCAATCTCTTCTCTTGTTATGGGTCTTTTCAGATTTTCAACCTCAGTTTGTGTTAGTGTAGGTAGGTTGTGTATTTCTAGAAATTTATCCATTTCCTCTAGGTTTTCAAATTTGTTGGAGTATAATTTTTCATAGTACTCTGTTATGATCCTTTTTACTTCAGGTCGGTCTGTTGTAATGTCTCCCGTTTCATTTCTTGTGTCCTCTCTTGTTTTTCTTCTGTCACTTTGGCCAATGGTTTGTCAATTTTGTTGATCCTTTTAAAGACCAACTTTCAGTTTTGTTGATTCTTTCTGTTGTTTTTCTGTTTTCTATTTCATTTATTTCTGCTCTGGTCTTTATTATTTCCTTCAGGTGGCTGTGGACTTCCTTTGCTGTTCTCTTTCTGTTCATTCAAGTTGTATAGCTAATGTCTTGATTTTGTCCCTTCTTTTCTGATGTGTGGAAACCCTGGTGGTGTAGTGGTTAAATGCTACGGCTGCTAACCAAAGGGTCAGCAGTTCAAATCCACCAGGTGCTCCTTGGAAACTCCATGGGGCAGTTCTACTCTGTCCTATAGGGTCACTGTGAGTCGGAATCGACTCGACGGCACTGGGTTTGGTTTTGGGGCTTTTTCTGATGTGTGCATCTGTTGCTAAAAATTGACCTCTGAGCAATGTCTTTGCTGCGTCCCCAAGGTTTTGGTATGATGTTTTCATTCTAGGAAATTTTTTTCCATCTTTGATTTTTTTCTATTACCCAGTGGTTTTTAAACAAAGTTTAATTCAGTTTCCATGTATTTGATTTTTTTCTTGCTCTTCCTGTTATTAATTACTATTTTTATGGCATTGTGATCAGAGAAGATGCTTCTGTTATTTCAGTGTTTTGGTTTTGTTGAGGGTTGCTTCATTGCCTAAGATGTGGCCTATTCCGGAGAACATTCCATGTGCGTTGGAAAAGAACGTGTACTTTGCTGCTGTTGATTGGAGTATTCTGTGTATGCCTATAAGGTCAAGTTAGTTGTTGGTGGCCTTTAGATCTTCTGTATGTTTGTTGAGTTTCTTTCTATATTTTCTGTCCTTTACTGTGAGTGGTGTGTTGAAGTGGCCTACTATTATTGTGAAACTGGCAGTTTCTCTTTTCAGTTCTGTTAAAGTTTGTTTTATGTATTTTGGAGCCCTGTCATTGGGTGTGTAGCTATTTACTGTGGTTATGTCCTGATGGTGGATTGTCCCTTTAATCATTATATAGTGTCCTTTGTTTTTTATGATGGATTTTGTTTTAAAGTCTATTTTATCTGAGATTAGTATTGCCATTCCTGTTCTTTTTTGGTAGCTGTTTGCTTGGTATTTTTTTTTTTTTTCTGTCCTTTGATTTTTAATATGCTTGTGTCTTTGTTTCTAAGGTGTGTCTTTTGCAGACAGCATATCGATAGGTCTTATTTTTTTATGCATTCTGACCCTCTTTGTTTCTTCACGGGTGCAAAAAAAAAAATTTTTTTTTTTATTATTTTTTTTTAAGTTCAGTGTGATTAATCATAGGTAAAAGTTTATTACTGTCATTTTGTAGTGCTGGTGTTTTCTTTGTTCCTGTTACTCTTCTGTGCTGAATTCCTTTTGGTTGTGAATTTTTTTTCCGTCTCTTTCATTTTTGTAGATTTTATGTTTACTGAGACTTTATATTTTCCTTCTTTATATTGATGAGTGGGTTTGTTAGCTTTCTTTGTGGTTACGTTGAAATTTACCCGTCTTCCTGTTTAAACCAGTCTTTTATTACTCGATAACACCTTCACTTCCTCTCCATTTGAAAGTCCTATGCGTATACAGTGTATTCCCTCTTTTATTGTTCTGATGTTGTCATTTACAGATTGATCTTTCTGGTTCCCTGTTGCAAGTTTTTGGTTTTGTTTTTTCCCTGACAGTTCATTATCTGCATTGGTATCTAGCTGATGCTTTCTTTTGTCCTAGATTCAGGTTGTTGTCTGATATTGTTGGTTCTCTAACCAAAGGACTCCCTTTATTAATTCCTGTATGTTTATCTTGATATGTTCTAATTTTGACATCATGTTTGAGCAAGAGTTTTACAGGATACATTTTTCTTGGTTGGCATTTTTTTTTTTTCCTTTCAAGATTTTATATACGTCATCCCATCGCCTTCTTGCCTGCATGGTTTCTGCCAAGTAATTAGAACTTAATCTTATTATTTCCCCCTTTGTATGTGACTTTGTTTTTCTCGAGCTGTTCTCAGGATTCTTTGTCTTTAGTTTCAGCAAGTGTGATTATGTCTTCATGTTTTTCTTTTTGGGGTCTATCCTATGTGAGGTTTGTTGAGCTTCTTGGATGGTTGGCTTTTCCTTTTTCTTGATATTAGTGACATTTACTGTCAGCAAACCTTCAGTGATCCTCCCTGTTTTTTCCATTTTCTCCCCCTGTTCTGGAACTCCAGTCACACACAAATTCTTGCTTTTGATTGTATCCTACATCGTTCTCAGGGTTTCTTCATTTTTTTCTTTGAGTTTTCCTCAAGGTGATATCCAAGGATTTGTCTTCAATTTCACTGATCCTGTGTTCCATTGGAAACCCTCATAGCGTAGTGGTTAAGTGCTACGGCTGCTAACCAAAAGGTCAGCAGTTTGAATCCGCCAGGCGCTCCTTGGAAACTCTATGGCCAGTTCTACGCTGTCCTATATGGTCGCTATGAGTTGGAATCTACTTGACGGCACTGGGTTTTTGGGTTTGTGTTCCATTACTTCAGATTTCCTCCTAAAACCTTCTATTGCACTTGTCCATTTCTGAAACTTTGTTGTTCATATTTTGGGTTTCTAATTGCTGTTTTTGTATGCTTTCTCGTTTTTATTTATTTATTTGCTGTTTTGTACCTGTATCATTTTCCTGAATTCTTCCATGGTTTTATGTGCCTTTTCCATAATTTTGTCTGTATTTTCCAAGATTTTGTGTATATTTTCCTTATTTTTGTCTGTGTTTTCCTTCATTTGTTGAAGAACCCTGAATATTATAGTTTTGAATTCCCTGTCTGGTAGTTCCAGTGCCTTTTCTTCTGCCAGAGGGTCATCTGGTGTTTTATTTTGGTTGCTCTCTTGAGCCATCCTTTCCTGTTTTTGTTTTTGTTTTTTAATATGTTTTGATATTGTCTGCTGTCTCTGGGACATCAGGAATTATTTTCTTTGTCTATTGATTACAGATTTGAGTGTTTCATCCTGCTTTTTTGTTTTATTTGGTTATGTCTGGGCAGGCAAGCTGGGTATGTTTTGTTGCTTGCTTGCCTGTGGGCACAATATCTCACCACCTTGTCCAGGTGGGCAGGGCTGGTCACTTAGCTGTGGTGCAGCAGGGTGGGTCTAGTGGGCATGAAGGGATGGGGATGGGTAGTTTGCAGCACAAACTGGGGGCGACAGGGCGGGGCTGGGTGGCAGTGCAAGGCAAGGTCCAGGGGACTGTGTCATTACTGCTCGGGGGCGTGGCACTGGGCACATGGTACAGATAGGCAGGAGGAAAAGGAGAGGATGTGTTGTTCGGAGCTATCTGGGTGGGTGAAAGAGAACAAAACAGAAACAAAAGCAAAAAGAAGCAAAAAAAAAAAGATAGTAAATAAAATGACAGCGCAGTAGGGTTTGGTGGGTGTGGGTGAGGCAGATCCGGCGAGGCTGTGTGCTGGTTGTTCTCTTGCTGAGTGGTGTGGCCCGGCCTGTCGAGAAAGGGCATGAGTGGCACACAGGCTACGTGGGCAGGAGAAAGAGAGAGAAGACACCAACAATCAAATAAAAAAAAAAGGTAAAAAGAGCAACAACAAAAATGTGGTAGAGGAGCTGGCCGTTGGGGGTGGGGCAGAATTGGGGTGGCAATGAGCTGATGTCTTTCTTGTCAGGTGGCATGGCACAGCCGGTCAGGAAGGGGCAGAGGCAGCACAGGGCATAGGTGGGAGGGAAAGAAGAGAAGGGGAAAGATAAGGAAAAATAATATGGCGCTGAGGGAACTGGCCTGTCAGGGCGGTGCAGACCCAGGGAAGCAATATGTCAGAGACTTTCCAGCCAAGTGGTACAGCGCAGCCCGCCAAGAAGGGGAAGGAGCCAGTTGACGGGGCTGCGTGGATGGAGAAAGGAGAGAGACAAAACAAAACAAAAATAGGACAAAGCAAACAAACTAAAGAATCACAGCCCATCAAGAAGGGGAGGGGATGGCACATGGGGCTGGCTGGGTGGGAGAAAGGAAAGGAAGGAAGGGAGAGAGACAGAAACAACAAAAACCAAAAAAAAAAAAAAAGTACAAAGCAAAAAACAAAAATGTCACTGTGAAGGGGCCTAACGGTAGGGGCGAAGCAGAGCTGGGTGTCAGTGAACTGGTGTCTCTCCAGCTGAGCAACCATGGCCCTTAGGAAAGCAGTGGAGGCTGCATAGACGGAAGATGGATGAGGGGTGGGAAAGCATGTATTGCTGGTTACTGGGTGCTCTGTCTCCTGCTGGGAGCTCCGTGGAGTTGTCTTCCCATAATCCCTGCCTGCAGACCTTGGTGGCTGAGGTCCAAGATGGCAGATCCGCTCTTCATTATCTGGTAGGGGACCTCCACTCCATAGCTCTCCTCATCTTCTGTTCTCTGTTAGTTTCTTATTACTTTCAGTGCTTGATCAAGCTCTTCCTTTCTTAATATGGTGCTTAGGGTTCCAGGATTGATGTTTGTATCTGTTTTACTTAGTTTTTCGGGTCTTTGCTGAAAAGGGACAGCATGGTGCTTCTGTCTATAGTGTGATGTTGGCTTCCCACTAGTTTACTTTTTCTGCTGTTTTTATTTTTAAACCTGGATTTCTAGGGGTTGCCCCTCTGTCAGTTCAGCACTGCTTAGTGGTCAGCCAGTGATTGGTCAGAGGTCGTGCTTAAGCCACTAAACTACTGAGGTTTTTCAGCCTTTACCTTTGAGCCTGTTTGTGGCTTGAAGACTGCTTTCACAGTTCAGGGAGTTTACAAGTTTGCCTCATATTCAGCCAGGGGTAGAGGCTCAGTATTTTCCTGTGCAATTACTCTTCAGGTGGCTCAGCCTTGGGCATGCACACAGCCTTCTGAAACCCTGAGGGTGACTGTGGTTTTAACAGGGCTCTCTTTCATTATCTCTTTCCTGATCTCTCCAATAAAAGTCTGGCTCTTCTGTTTCTACTGGTGTCATACCAAACAATTAGTCTCCATTGATTTCTAGCTGATAGTTCTATTTTTTTTTTAACACCTTCCTGGGTCATAAATTGCTCCATCGTCTGATCCAAATAAACTTTGGCACACTGGCAGAAATACGGGTTGCCAGTGTTTAAGGCTTGTTCTGATGCTCCCCTGGGTAGAGCCCCTGCCAAATGTACCCAGAATAACTTTTGCGTAACAAAATATGTGTGATGGTTAAGATTGTGTGTTCAACTTGGCTGGGCCATGATTCTCAGTGTTTATATGTGATCACTTCCATGACTGAATCTGCTGTGAGCAGCTGATCAGCTGAAAGAGAGCTTCCTTGGGGGTGTGGCCTGCATCCAAACATAAGCAGACATTCTGGCTTTTTTGCTCACTCTGGATCCTGCACTGCCTCCTGTTTGTCTGAACTCTAGCTCTTGGGACTTGAGCTATCAGCTTATCTGCACTCTTGGAATTTGTCGATCTTTACAGCCTGAGAGCAGGAGCCCCTTTCTCTGACCCGCCCGTCTTGGGTTCGCCAGCCCCTTCAGCTACGTGAATTGAGAGAAGCCTTTATCCTGATACACAGACATGGGGCATTTCAGTCTCTACAATCGCATGAGCTGTTACCTTGATATAAATCTCTCTAAAACCCTGGTGGCATAGTGGTTAAGTGCTACGGCTGCTAACAAAAGGGTCAGCAGTTCGAATCCTCCAGGCGCTCCTTGGAAACTCTATGGGGCAGTTCTACTCTGTCCTGCAGGGTCGCGATGAGTTGGAATCAACTCGACAGCACTGGGTTTGGTTTTCTGGGTATATGTGTATTTATATGCTTTACTGGTTTTGCTTCTCTAGAGAACCCAGCCTAAGACAACATGGAAGATGCAACTCAGATGCTGTGACCACTAGAACAGCTCTTCTGCATCACAGAGCTGTGAGGGAACAGGGGACTGTAGTCTTCACGTCCTTCCCAGCCTGGACCCTCTTTATGGAGCAGGAGCTGGGGAAGGGAGAATGATCACCACCACTCACCTTGGTATAGATCTTTCACATCATGAAGCTTGACTAGATGGGATCTGCCAGTTTTCACCAGCTGCTTAATGCACCCAGAATACCTCTTTTAGCTCAGGGAGGTGGAGGAGATGAGAACTGCCACTCTGCTGGAGAGCTCTCCGAAATAGATCTACTCCAACATAGAACTGTGAGGGGATGGTTACAGTTCCTAACTTCAGTGCCACTGCCTCCTGCTTTTCTTACTAAGTTCTCAAGTTCTGTAGATTTTTATTGAATAAATGCTTCCTTATTTGTTATAAGGACTTTAATTAATATCCAGGGAATTTGCTAATTTTGACCAGTTTAATAGATGTCTCTCTGAGGGGGATGTTTCACCAAGCTTCTCATACTGCCATTCTGGAAACAAATGTGAATATCTGATTTTGGGCTGTTTACACATAAAGCTGTATGAACAGTGGTGTACAGATTTTTGTGTGGATATGAATTTTCATTTCACTGGGATCAATGTCCAGAAGTGTAATTGCTGGGTTGTATGGTAAGTATGCTTAGTTATTTAAGAAACTGGTTCTTGGTGTATTATCCCTTGTATTAGTTTCCTATTGCCACAATAAGAAATTATGGCAGACTCAGTGGCTTAAAACAACACAGACTTGTTACCTTACAATTCTGGAGGTCAGAGTTAGAAATCATTTTTGCTGGGCTAAAGTCAAGGTGTCAGCCGGCCTACATTCCTTCTGGGGGCTCTTGTGGAGAATACATTTCCTTGCCTTTTCCAACTTCTAGAGGCAGCCTACATTCGTTGACTCATGACCTCTTCCTCTGTCTTCAAAGCAATTAGTAGCTTGTCAGTAAGTCTTCATCAGTAAGTCTTTGATTTTCATCAGTAAGTGCTTTAAGCCCTCTTCACCTTTCAGAGGGCAAGTTGTGTCATCTCCAAATCGCAAGCTGTTAATGAGTCTTTTTCCAATCCTGATGTATGTTCTTCATATAGTACAGTTTCCCAGATTATTTGCTCAGCATACAGATTTCAATAAGTATGATAAAAGGATACAAGTGTGCCACATACCTTTTCCAGTTTTAAACCACATGGTATTCCCTTGTTCTGTTTGAACGACTGCCTTGAAAGTATTGAAGTTGTCATCTGTGACCCAAAAAGTGGAACTAAGTCCAGTAACTATTGTATGGACATGGGTGTCAGTTTAGTCTACAGAACAACTTTCTCATAGAGCTGTAAAAAGATGGAATGATCTATTGATAATTTCCTATTACTGAAGGAGTTCATATATAGGCTGCAGGGTCACTTGGTAGCATGTTTTAGAGGGGATTTAAGCAGCAGTTGTGTAGATGGACCTGAAGACTTTCAAAGCCCTTTTGCATTCTGAGACTGAAACTCTAATGTTAAGAAGGTGATATGCCTGATATACAGCCTTTAATTTTGAAGCCAGTCTCTCTTTTTACCGTTTTATGTTAGAGTCAGTAATCATTAGGTTACTCAGGAGCTGTACTAGATTTTTTGGGCCAATTTGTTTGTTCCTCCCATCTCCTACCTGGTATCACAGAAGAGGCTAAAATTCATCGGTTGTATTGCTGTGACTGTGTTTATTTCCTCAGGAGTGTTTGTACATTAGATCTGTGAACAAAATAAATTACCCAGAAGAGAAGAGTACTGATGTAGTTAGTCACAGTCCTCCCTCACCTGCTGGTAAGGGCAGGCTGTTAGCTCCTCGTATCTCTCAGGAGAAGGAAAGGGAAAAAGAAGAAAAAGTAGGAAATAGAGATAAATTAGGTATTGAGAAACAACTATGAAGAAATAATTGCAGAAGAAAAGACAGGAGTGAGGAAAAGAGGGGAGAAGAAGAAAGCAAAAAAATGGGAGAAATTGGAGATGGGTAAGCTACTTTTTCCTTTACCAGAACTAAACCCAAACATGTTGCCGTCGAGTCGATTCAACAGGGAAGGAAGATTATAGCTCCCTTTTTTTCCCCACCCAAGTGACGTGATCCGGAGTTCATAAACAGCCCTATGGTGATGAGATTTTCCTTGTGAACGACCTGTCACCCACCAATTCCACACTGAAAGGAAAACTTTTCATACCTTTATAACTCCCTCCATTCCTAGATTTTTGGCCTCATAAAATGAAGCTTTTTGAAGAAATATATATGTATATATAAAATCATATGTATTTAATCAATTATAATAAAGGAATAGTTCTCCCTTGGTGACTCATTGATCTGGGCATTTTTGACCATTTAGCCAAAATTGCATGAATTTAGATAGGAAGTCTTATATTTTAAAGTATTTATTTGATACAATATAATAATAATCACATTAATTTGACCAAGAAATTTTGTAATGTGACATGCAAAGTAGAATGCTGTTTCTGGTAAGAAAGAATCAGGCTTGTTCTATTGCCCGCTTAGATACAGACTTTAGGAGATTGAAACTTACCCAAGAAATACAAGGGTGGTGTTGCTAGCTGTTGTCAAGTCAACCCCCAACTCACGGTGACTGTTGTTGTTGTTGTTAGGTGCCGTCAAGTCAGTTGCAACTGATAACGACCCTGTGCACAACAGAACAAAACACAGCCCCGTCTTGCGCCATCCTTATGCTAGAGCTCGTTGTTGCAGCCACTGTGTCAGTACACCTCGTTGAGGGTCTTCCTCTTTTCCACTGACCCTGTACTTTACCAAGCATGATGTCCTTCTCCAGGGACTGATCCCTCCTGAGAATATGTCCAAAGTATGTAAGACACAGTCTCACCATCCTTGCTTCTAAGGAGCATTCTGGTTGTACTTCTCCCAAGACAGATTTGTTTGTTTTTTGGCAGTCCATGGTATATTCAGTATTCTTCGCCAACACCACAATTCAAAGGTGTCAGTTATTCTTTGGTCTTCATTATTCATTGTTCAGCTTTCACATGTATAAGATGGGATTGAAAATACCACGGCTTTGGTCACGCGCACCTTAGTCTTCAAGGTGACCTCTTTGCTTTTCAACACTTTTTGAAGAGGTCCTTTGCAGCAGACTTACCCAGTGCAATGCATCCTTTGATTTCTTGACTGTTGCTTCCATGGGTGTTGATGGTGGATCCAAGTAAAATGAAATCCTTGACAACTTTGATCTTATCTCCATTCATCTTGATGTTGCTCATTGCTCTGGTTGTGAGGATTTTTGCTTTTTTTATGTTGGGGTGCAATCCATACTGAGGGCTGTGGTCTTTGACCTTCACCAGTAAGTGCTTCAAGTACTTTTCACTTTCAGCAAGCAAAGTTGTGTCATATGCATAACCCAGCTGGTTAATGAGTCTTTCTCCAACCCTGATGCCCCGTGCTTCTTCAGATAGTCCAGCTTCTCAGATTATTTGCTCAGCATACAAATTGAATAGGTACAGTGAAAGGATACAACCTTGATGCACACCTTTCCTGACTTTAAACCAATCAGTATCCCCTTGGTTCTGTCCAAACAACTGCCTCTTGATCTGTGTAAAGGTTCCTCATGAGCACAATTAAGTTTTCTGGAATTCCCATTCTTTGCAATGTTATCCATAATTTGTTATGATCCACACAGTCGAATGCCTTTGCATAGTCAATAAAACACAGGTAAACATCCTTCTGGTATTCTCTGCTTTCAGCCAGGATCCATCTTACATCAGCAGTGATATCCCTGATTCCACATCCTCTTCTGAAACCAGCCTGAATTTCTTGCAGTCATCTGTCGATATGCTGCAGCCATTTTTGAATGATTCAGCAAAATTTTGCTTGCATGTGATGTTAATGATATTGTTCTATAATTTCTGCATTCAGTTGGATCACCTTTCTTGGGAATAGGCATAAATATGGATCTCTTCCAGTCAGTTGGCCAGGAAGCTTTCTTCCATATTTCTTGGCATAGACGAGTGAGCACCTCCAGCACTGCACCCATTTGTTGAATCATCTCAATTGATATTCCATCAATTCCTGGATCCTTGTTTTTCACCAATGCCTTCAGAGCAGCTTGGACTTCTTCCTTTAGTATCATTGGTTCCTGATCATATGCTACCTGTCGAAATGGTTGGAGGTCAACTAATTCTTTTTGGTATACTGACTCCATGTATTCCTCCCATCTTCTTTTGATGCTTCCTGCGTCGTTTAATATTTTCTCCATAGAATCCTTCACTATTGCAACTCGAGGCTTGAATTTTTCTTCAGTTCTTTCAGCTTGAGAAATGCCGAGCATGTTCTTCCCTTTTGGTTTTCTATCTCCAGCTCTTTGCACATGTCGTTATAATACTTTACTTTGTCTTCTTGAGACGCCCTTTGAAATCTTCTGTTCAGTCCTTTTACTTCATCAATTCTTGCTTTTGCTTTAGCTGCTCGACATTGGTAAGCAGGTTTCAGAGTCTTCTCTGACATCCATCTTGGTCTTTTCTTTCTTTCCTGTCTTTTCAGTGACCTCTTGATTTCTTCATGTATGATGTCCTTGATGTCATTCCACAACTCGTCCAGTCTTCGGTCACTAGTGTTCAGTACATCAAATCTATTCTTCAGATGGCCTCTAAATTCAGGTGGGATATACTCAAGGTCGTATTTTGGCTCTCGTGGACTTGCTCTGATTTTCTTCAGCTTGAACTTGCATATGAGCAATTGATGGTCTGTTCCACAGTCGGCCCCTGGCCTTGTTCTGACTGATGATATTGAGCTTTTCCATCATCTCTTTCCACAGATGTAGTCAGTCTGACTCCTGTGTGTTCCATCTAGAGAGGTCCTTGTGTACAGTCACTGTTTATGTTGGTGAAAGAAGGTATTTGCAATGAAGAAGTCGTCGGTCTTTCAAAATTCTGTCATTCGATCTCCAGCATTGTTCCTATCACCAAGGCCATATTTTCCAACTACTGATCCTTCTTCTTTGTTTCCAACTTTTGCATTCCAATTACCAGTAATTATCAATGCATGCTGATTGCATGTTCTATCAATTTCAGACTGCAGCAGCTGATAAAAATCTTCTCTTTCTTCATCTTTGGCCTTAGTGGTTGGTGCGTAAATTTGAAAATAGTTGTATTAACTGGTCTTCTTTGTAGGCATGTGGATATTATCCTATCAGTGACAGTGTTGTACTTCAGGATAGATCTTGAAATGTTCTTATTGACAATGAATGCAACACCATTCCTCTTCAAGTTGTCATTCCCAGCATAGTAGACTATATGATTTTCCAATTCAAAATGGCCAGTAGCAGTCCATTTCAGCTCACTAATGCCTAGGATATCATCGTGACTACTCCGTTCCATTTAGCTAGTACTCTACAGTTTATAAACCCTTTTATCTATTATTTTGATTCTTAGAACATTGCTGTGGGAATTTTTAATAAGAGGAGAAATATTATCTAAGGTATGTATCTGCATTTTAGGATAAAATGTACTTGTGATAAGTTTTAGTTGTGATTGTGCTGGATCAATTGGGTCATTAAATGCTTCCGACAGTCTGGAAGCCTGCTGCAAAATTTTGAGATAAGTGCATTTTGGGGGAAGATATTTCTTAGTTTTTATTAGAGTCTCAAAAGTTAAGGTCACTAGATCAGCCTTAGAATTTCAGACTAGTTTTAGGACCTTTAGTTATTGTTCATCTGCACAAATATTTGGCATATAGGTGTTCAATAAATGTTACATAAAAGAACTTAACTAGGTTCTCTATGTGTACTGCCTTTTAAAATCTGATCATTTTCTTGCTTATTTTTTAGATCTTTAGCCCTACAAAGCACTTTGGATACAAAAAGGTGTAAGAGTACTCACACCACCAAAACCAAACCCGATGCCGTTTGGTCAATTCCAACTCATAGCGACCCATTAAGTCAGAGTAGAACTGCCCCATAGAGTTTCCAAGGAGTGCCTGGTGGATGTGAACTGCTGACCTTCTGGTTAGCAGCTGTAGCGCTTAACCACTACATGACCAGGGTTTCCAAGAGTACTTGCAAGGAGCCTACCTTTTAGTAGGAAAATGGGCTACATACATTGTTTTTAAAAGGTAAATAATAACATAATATTGTGTTTTTTAAATACCAGATCAGTGCTTCAGACAAGTAAGAGCAATGTGAATTCAGAGTGAGTGAGCTGGTGGGGCTTGAGCTGGGCTTTGAATGAAGAGTAGGGTGAGTACCTACTGTGTCCCAGGCACTGTTAGGTACAAGAGACGGGAGAGCATTCTAGAATGGAAAATGGTGAAAGATAGGCACTGAGGAAATAATGTGCTTGACATGTTTGGGGCATAGGAAGACTTATTTGATTAGAGCCAGAGGGTGTATGGAGTGGGGTAGAGTGAAGGTTGTTTGCTCGTTTGTTTGTTTGTTAAGCTGGAAGAACAAACCAGTGTTTCAGAAAGATGAATTCACCATTGGTGTATACTTTATTTAATCCTGTTTTGAAATTTTATAATAACTGAATTCTAAACTGACAGCCTCTGGAAAATCACCTCTTATTGGATTGTTGTTATTTTTTCAAATAAATAGAATGCCCTCCATATTCTTCTCCTGCGTCCCCACAAGGCAGACATAGCCTTATTTATTGTCTTACTACTGTGGTGAAAATGTACCCCCCAAAAACATGCCAATTCAACAATTTCTACATGTATAATTCAGTGACATTGATTACATTCTTCAAGTTGTGAAACCATTTTCACTATCCTTCCAAATTGGTACACCTCCATAACATAAACTCAGTGTTCCCTAAGCAAAAGCTTCACCTTTCCCCCTCCCTCTCACCCCTGGTTTCTATATACTTGCTTATTTCATATAAAAAAAAAAAGTGAGATTATATAGTATATGTCCTTTTGTAACTGGCTTATTTCTCTCATTGTAAATGTTTCACGTTTCATCCATGCTGTGGCATGCATCAGGATTTCATTTCTCTTTATGTATGTACGTGTATACCACATTTTGTTCATTCATCTGTTGATGGGTATTTTGACTGTTTTGGCTATTGTGAAAAGTGTATAATGAACACTGGTGTACAAATTCCTCTGCATTCCTGCTTTCACTTCTTCTGGGTATATATTTAGGATTGGGAATCCTGGGTCATATGGTAGTTCCATGTTCAACTTTTTGAGGAACTGCCAAACTGTTTTCCACAGTGGCTGTACCATTTTGCATTCCCACCAGCAAGGGATGAGGTTCCAGTTATCCACAACCTCTCCAATACCTGTTGTCTGCTGTATTTTTTGATCATTGCCATTCTAATGGGGGTGAGGTAATATCTCATTGTGGTTTTGACTTGCGTCTCTGTAATGGCTAATGACTTTGAACATCTTTTCATGTGCTTGTTGGCCGTTCGAATATCCTCTTTGGTAAACTGTTCAAGTCCATTGCCTATTTTTTGACTGGGTTGTCTTTTTGTTGTTAAGTTGTAGAAGTATTTTATATATTTTTTAACATATATACTTTATATGTTAGACCCTTATCAGACATAAGGTTCCACAAAATTTTCTCCCAATCTTTAGGTTGTATTTTCACTTTTTTGATAAAGTCTTTTGATGAACAAAAGTGTTTAATTTTTACGAGGTCCCATTTGTCTATGTTGCCTTTTGCTGCTTGTGTTTTTCTTTCATATTTGATAATCCATTGTTAAAAACTAGGTCCTGCAACCTCGCCCCACATTCTCTTCTAAGAATTTTATTGTTTTAGTTTTCACATTTAGGTCCTTGATCCATTTTGAATTGGTTTTTGTCCTAATTTTTTTTTTATGGGGTATGGGTACACACAGGAAACCCTGGTGGTGTAGTGGTTAAGTGCTATGGCTGCTAACCAAAGGGTCAGCAGTTCGAATCTGCCAGGCGCTCCTTGAAAACTCTATGGGGCAGTTCTACTCTGTCCTATAGGGTCGATATGAGTCAGAATCGACTCGATGGCACTGGGTTTGGGTTTGGTTTTGGTTGGGTACGCACATGCACATGTAAGGGGCGCTGTTAGGTGTGTTTTAAAATCCAGTAAATGATCTTGACGATATTTTGTGTTTTTCTGACCCTTATTACCATAAACTGACTAAAGTTGAATTATGGCAATCTTTTGTGCCATTTAAATGTTTATTTGTCTTAACTAGTTGTACTCCCTATGTGTTTTTTTTATTTTTAATTTTATAGCTCTTCAATTTTTATTTAAGATAAACTTGTGAAACTTGCAGTTGTTAAAAAGTAATAATTGCATCATAATTACTGAGTGATTGAAATGTTCAGAAATTTCAAAGTAATTTAATTCTTTCATATAACATCATAATTAAATCACTTGGTGCTTGAAATGCTTTAACATCAATGCTCTGTAATTTAATAAAACAGTAAAAATCTCATCTATCCATGCCACACCGAGCTGGTCAGTTATGTTCTGGCTAATTTAAAATTGGCCTTTTAAGTGCCGAAGCTTTAATTTTGATGAAAATTATATCCCAGATGTACCATATATTTCCCATCCATCTTAAACCAGAGAGTTTAACCCATTCTTCATCACTCAGTGTTTTCATTATTAAACTTTGCCAATTGTAATATGCTGTAGCTGTTATTCCAAGTGAAAATGCAAATATAGATAGTGGAAATGAGTGGATATTGAACCCAAAAATAGCTTTAGAACTTGCTATCTTGAAAAAGGTTTCTGGTGTACTATGATTTTCTTTCCATACAGTGAAATGAAATATGTATAACTCCTTGGCTTAATGAGCAGTGTAACATGTTCAGTAAATCAAAGGAGGCTTTTTTTCCAGGTGTTTTTCTGTGCTTCAGAAAGGGTCACTGCTGAAACTTGCGTCTCTTGACTCGCCTGTCTCATTCAAAAAATTATGTATTCTTTCTGTACCATTAACATAAGTACTTCCTGATGCATAGTAGACATTCAACAAGTATTATCTTCCCTTTCCCAGTTACTGTGAAAACAGTTAAGCACTCTGCTGCTAACTGAAAGGTTGGCTGGTCAGATCCACCCAGAGGTGCCTTGGAAGAAAGGCCTGGCAATCTACTTCTGAAAGGTCACAGCCATTGAAAATCCTATGTACAGTTCTACTCTGACACTGTTGGGGTTGCCATGAGTCAGGACTCACTTGGCAACTGGTTTGGCTTTTTGGAAGTTTTTTCCCCTGTTACTAACGTATTGACCTACAGGTATTATTTTGTCAGCAAATTCCTCTTCAGGTTATTACACTTTTACCGATACGCTGCAGGCCACATACTTCCTCTGAGTGTTCCTTAATATTTAACTTCCAAGTAAATACCAGATGCTTGCACCATCTAAAGTCCAGTTGGGGTGGTACAAAATGTTAAGTACTTGGCTGCTAAAGGTTGGAGGTTTGAGTCTATCCAGAGGTGTCTTAGAAGAAAGGCCTGGTGATCTACTTCTGAATTGACTTGATGGCAACTGGTTTATACATGATTTAAAATTACATTTCCTCAGGGGACATCTAGGTCAATTGGCATAACAAAGTTCGTTAAGAAAATGTTCTGCATCCCACTTTGGTGAGTGGCGTCTGGGGCCTTAAAAGCCAGCGAGTGGCCATCTAAGATGCATCAGTTGGTCCCAACCCACCTGGAGCAAAGGAGAATGAAGAACACCAAAGACACAAGGTAATTTTGAGCCCACGAGACAAAAAGGGACACATAAATCAGAGACTCCATCAGCCTGAGACCAAAAGAACTAGATGGTACCCAGCTACAACCAATGACTGCCCGACAGGGAACACAACAGAGAACCCCTGAGGGAGCAGGAGAGCAGTGGGATGCAGACCTCAAATTCTTGTAGAAAGACCAGACTTAATGGCGTGACTGAGACTAGAGGAACCCCGGAAGACATGGCTCCTAGACTCTCTGTTAACCCAAAACTAAAACCATTCCCAAAACCAACTCTTCAGACAAAGATTAGACTGTACTATAAGACATAAAATGATACTTGTGAAGAGCGTGCTCCTTAGTTCAAGTAGATACACAAAGACTAAAAGGACAGCTCCTGTCCGTAGGTGAGCTGAGAGGGCAGAAAGGGATAGCAGCTGGTTGAATGGACACAGGAAATCCGGGGTGGAGAGGGGGAATGTGCTGTCTCATGATAGGGATAGCAACTAGGGTCACATAACAATGTGTATATAAATTTTTGTATGAGAAACTAACTTGAGCTGTAAACTTTTACCTAAAGCACAATAAAAAAAAAGAAAGAAAAAATAATAATAAAATTACATTTCCATTGTGGAAACGGAGGAGTGAGATGGAAGAACCTGGTTTCTTGATAAGCCATTGAATCAACCAATCCTGAAGTCTGGCGTACTTCTAGACTTCCTGTTATATAAGAGAATTTTTTTTTTTCATTGTGGAAGCCAGTTTGAGTTGGAGATTCCAAAACTTTAGCCAGAAGCATCTTAAATGATACCTACTGTATAGGATTGTTGTAGAGATTAAAAGACTCAGTGTATGTAAAGCACCTTGCACATAATAAATGTGCCTTAAGCTTCTACAGAACATCCTGTGTTCAGAGATCCCTTAGGTTTTCAGGAACATTATATTTAGGTACAGTGTAGGTAACTAGTTGCCACCACTACTACCAAACTGTGTATCTGTTCCATCATTCACTTGCTGGTTCTCTTCTTTAACAGTCATAGTGCACCTCTGCTATTATCTTTCATTCTATTCTTTCTTATCTATTTCTTGTCACTTCCTCTACTTTTTGGCATTTGCATGAGAAATCTAGCTTTTTATACACACAGCTAGCCAATCATTGGTCCTTTTGCCTTTTTGTTGGTTACTGGATGTTCAGGGATGGTTTTTTGGCCACAAGAGATTTTTGAAATATGATGTCTTCTTTTTTTCCTACTTCCTTGGGTTTAGAACCCCTCTAGATGCCTAAAAGTTCTAGATGGCTGACATCACACTTTACCTTACGATAAACACAATTCGTGAAGGAGACAGGTTTCCAAAAGCCACAAAAATTTATCTCCTTTGTAGTCACATCATGTATATTTTGAAACTTAAAAAACATTAACATTGCTGAAATTTGGTATCATTGAGGAAGAATGTCTTTTATTGTACAATGTCTTTCTTCCCCTCCCTTATTTCATCTTGGGATTGTACTTGGTCCTGTGTCCCCAGAGTGTTGTTAGATTTGAGGTAATACAGTTTGGGATTCAAATATCTTATAAATATTATTTTATAAAAATGCTGGGTGATATGGAATAAGTATCCCAGAAAGTAGCTTTATATTTATAGTACAAGTAATGAGCTTCATAATTTTCCCCAGGTGGTAACTTTGGGTTTTCTTGTTTGTTTGTTTTGTTTCAAATTTTATGGTGGTAAATATATATAACACAAAATTTGCCATGTTAACCATGTTAAGTGTACAATTGAGTGATGTTAATTACATTCACCATGTTGTGCAACCATCACCACCATCTATTTCTAAAAGTTTTTCATCACCCCAAATGGAAACTCAGTACCCCTTAAGCAATAACTTCCCATTCTCCACTCCCCCTAGTTCCTAGTAACCACTAACAAACTTTTGCCTCTGTGTTTGCCTATTCTAGATATTTCATATAAGTGGGATCATACAATAAATGTCAGTTCAGAACTAGGGGAGGAATTAGCAAATTCATGATGTATCTTCAGTTTTCAAAATGTCTCTCTAATAAGTTTTGGTTTTATATATAGACCTTTGGTGACCATTAATAAACTGTGCTTGCATTTCATAACCCTTGTATTTCATATTGAAACAAATTTCAGATGGGAGACCTCGGTTTAAGGCATAAAGCTGGCTTTTTCCAACTTTAAGCCTATGGAATCATATATAAAACCCAGTGCTATCGAGTCGATTCCAACTCATAGCGACCCTATAGGACAGGGTAGAACTGCCCCATAGAATCATATATAATAATGTATAAATAGAAGGGTGATCTTGAATATGCTAATTGTTACTCCCCTGCTGTGAGATTTAACACATAAGAAAAGTGGTGATTTAATTTGTAGGCCAAATGAAAATCAAAAGAGTGTGTAAAGATGATTACTTCATATTTTGGAGCTTGGATCTTAACATTTGTCCTAGGATAGACTACTTTGATCTGATGATTTATGTCATTAACTTATACCAAAACATATACTTGATACAAGGCTGGGGCTAAAGTGGATACAAAGATGCAAAGTAAAGTTAAAGAACAAATCTAATTAGAAGGTAAGGAAAGACCTCATAAAAGGAGTACCTTACTGAGTAGTTCTTGGAATGGCCAGGAATTTGGCAAAGGGCATTCCTGGGGACATTGTGAATAATGATAAGAAGACAGGGAAACAGTTGAGTTCAGCAAGATCAAAGAATTCCTGAAGGAAGAAAAGACAAGGCTAGAAAGGTTGTTGTTGTTAGGTGCCATTGAGTCAGTTCCGACTTACAGTGACCCCATGTACAACAGAACAAAACACTGGTTCTGTGCCATCCTCACAGTCGTTATTATGCTTGAGCCCATTGTTGCAGCCACTGTGTCAGTCCATCTCACTGAGGGTCTTCCTCTTTTTTGCTGATCCTCTACCAAGCCTGATGTACTTCTCCAGTTCTCCAGGGACTGATCCGATTGGGTAACATGCCCAATGTACGTGAGACATAATCTTGCTGTCCTTGCTTCTAAGGAGCATCCTGATTGTACTTTCTCCAAGACATATTTGTTCATTCTTTTGGCAGTCCACGGTATATTCAGTATTCTTTGCCAACACCACAATTCAAAGGCGTCAGTTCTTCAGTCTTCCTTATTCAGTGTCCAGCTTCTCATGCATATGAGGTGATTGAAAACACCATGACTTTGGTCAGGTGCACCTTAGCCTTCAAGGTGAAATCTTTGCTTTTCAACGCTTTAAAGAGGTCTTTTGCAGCCTATTTGCCCAGTGCAGTGCGTCTTTTGATTCCTTGACTGCTGCTTCCGTGGATGTTGATTGTGGATCCACGTAAAATGAAATCCTTGACAATCTCAATCTTTTCTCCATTTATCATGATGTTGCTTATTGGTCCAGTTGTGAGAATTTTTATTTTCTTTTTGTTGAGGTGTAATTCATACTAAAGGCCATGGTTTTTGATCTTCTTCACGAAGTACTTCAAGTCCTCTTCATTTTCAGCAAGCAGAGTTGTGTCATCTGCATAATGCAGGTTGTTAATGAGTCTTCCTCCAATCCTGATGCCCTGTTCTTCTTCATATAGTTCAGCTTCTTGGATTATTTGCTCAGCATACAGATTGAATAAATATGGTGTAATGATACAACCCTGATGCACACCTTTCCTTACTTTAAACCACTCAGTATCCCCTTGTTCTGTTCAAAATGATTGCCTCTTGATCTAGCTACAGGTTCCTCATGAGCACAATGAAGTGTTCTGGAATTCCTGTTCTTCACAATGTTATCCATAATTTGTTATGATCCACACAGTCGAATGCCTGTGTATAGTCAGTAAAACAGAGGTAAACATCTTTCTGGTATTCTCTGCTTTCAGCCAGGATCTATCTGTCATCATAAATGATATTCCTGGTTCCATGTCCTTTTGAGAATTCCTGAACCAAAAAACAAAAACGGCCCAAGTTCAATAAAAGATAGTAAAACACACAAAATCATAAGAGAGGAAGAAACAAATAAAAAGCAGAAATGAAGAGAGAAAATTTCTCTTATGGATTCCAAAATACTGTAGTACAAATAATTGATAATTTTCAGACTGTGGTGCTAAATAAATGTTTAAAGAAAGCAAAATACACATAGAAAACAAAATAGCAGAGATCAGGAAACAAATGGAGAGACAAAATGAGAGATTTAACAAGAAAATTGAAAACATCTAAGAAGAACAAAGAGAACTACTGGAACTGAAGAATAAAATTTCTGATTTGGAAGAAGCAAAAGAAACACTCAAGAATAGAGTTGAACAGACTGAAGAGAGAATTGAGTATACTAGAAGACAAAATAACAGAACTTACCAAGTCTCAAGAGAAATGAGAGAAGAACCAAGAAAAGTGAGCAACCCCAAAAGGAAATGTGGGATTCAATTAAGAAATTTAATATTAGAATTATTGAAATCCCACAGCACCAAGACAAAAATAAAAACACAGAGACAATTTTCCAAGAGGTAATCAAATATCCCAGAACTGAACAGAGAACCATGTTTGCAAATACAGGAAGCTACATGAACCCCAATCAGAAGATACACAGAAAGATTAACTCCGTGTCATATCCTAATGAAATTCTTGAAAACCAAAGACAAGGAGAGAATTCTGAAAGCAGCAAGAGGAAAACGCAGTATAACATACCAAGAGCCTTTCATAAGAATTAGTGCAGATTTCTCCCCAGAAACTCTAGAGGCTAGAAGACAATGGAGTGACATATATAAAATACTGAACAAAACAATTGCCAACCAAGAATTCTTTACCTAGCAAAGTTGTCCTTCAAAAATGAGGGGGATATCAAGGCATTCCCAAATAAACAGAAGCTGTGGGAATTTTCTACTACCAGACCAACTTTCCAAGTATTACTATAGGGAACACTACTTAAATGTAAATGGTCTAAATGCCCCATACAAAAAGTAGAGAGTGGCAGAATGGATTAAAAAAAAAGATCGATCTTTTTGCTGTGTACAAGAAACACATCTTAGACATAAGGACACAAACAGACTGTAAATAAAAGAATGGAGAAAAACATTCCATGCAGCCAGTAAACAACAAAGAAGAGGGTGGCCATACTGATATATAAAATAGACTTTAAATCAAAATCTATAACAAGGGATAAACAGGGGCATTACATAATAATAAAAGGTCAATTCAGTAAGAAAACATAACAGTTAAAAATATATATGCACCTAATAGCCATGTAGCAAAATACATGAAACAAATACTAATATGAAAGGAGAAATAGACAATACCACAATAATAATAGACTTCAACACACCACTTTCAATTATAGACAGAACATCTAAAAAGAAAATCACTAAGGATATTGAGAACTTAAACCATAAGTCAAATGGATCTAACAGACTGTCATGGATTGAATTGTGTGTCCCCAAAAAATATGTGTCAACTTGGTTAGGCTATGGTTCCCAGTATTGTATGGTTGTCCTCCATTTTGTGATTGTAGTTTTAAGAGGATTAGGGTGGGATTGTAATACCACCCTTACTCAGGTCACCTCCCTGATCCAGTATAAAGGGAGTTTCCCTGGTGTGTGGCCTGTACCACCTTTTTATCTCTCAAGAGATGAAAGGGAAGCAGGCAGAGAGTTGGGGACCTCATACCACCAAGAAAGCAGCACCAGGAGCAGAGCACGTCCTTTGGACCCAGGGTCCCTGCTCCTGCGACCATGGGAAGATTGAGGACAAGGACCTTCTTCCAGAGCCAACAGAGAAAGGAAGCCTTCCCCAGGAGCTGATGCCTTGAATTTGGACTTCTAGCCTTCTTTACTGTGAGGAAGTAAGTTTCTCTTTGTTAAAGTCATCTGCTTGTGTTATTTCTGTTATGGCAGCACCAGGTGCCTAAGACACAGACATATATAGAACACTCTACCTAGGAACCTTGGTGGCGCATGGGTTTAAGAGCTCAGGCTGCTAATCAAAAGGTTGGCAATTCCAATCCACCAGCTGCTCCTTGGAAACCTTATGGGGCAGTTCAAATCTATCCTCTGGAGTCACTATGAGTCAGAAACAACTCGACAGCAACAGGTTCGGTTTGGTACCTAGCATCAGAACAATACACATTCTTCTACAGCACACATGGATCATTTTCCAGAGTAGACTATATAGTAGTTAGACACAAAACAAGTCTCAACAAACTTAAAAAGATTGAAATCATAACAGCATTTTCTCTGATCATAACAGCATTTTCTCTGACCATAACGGTATGAAAGTAGAAATCAACAACAGGCTAAATAAGGAAAAAAATAAATAAAATCATAGAAACTAAATAATATACTCCAAAAAAACTGGTGGATCATAGAATAATTGAAAAATGAATTTAAAAAATTCATATAATCAAACAATAAAACCAAACATATCAAAACCTTTGGGACACAGAAAAAGCAATACTCAGAGGGAAACTTATAGCAATAAATGCCTACACTGAAAAGGAAGAAGATTGAAAATCATTAACTTAAACTGACTACCTGAACAAATAGAAAAGAGCAAGCAAAAGAAGCCAGGAAAAAAAAAAAAAGAAATAAGATCAGGGCAGAACTAAACAAAAATAGGAGAACAATTGAAAGAGTTAACAAAACCAGAAGTTGGTTCTTTAAAAGGATCAATAAAATAGACAAATCACTGGCTAGATTAACAAAAGAAAAAAAAGCCAGGAGAGGCAAATAACCAAATTAAGAAATGAAAGTGGTGACATTACAACTGATCCAATAGAGATAAAGATCATAACTGATTACTATGAAAACTTATACTCCAACAAATTTGAAAACCTAGGTGAAATGCCCAAATTCTTAGAAACACACTGCCTACTTAGACTAACACAGAGGTGAAAATTTTAAACAGATCTATTACAAAGGAGGAGATTGAAGATGCCATCAAAATAACTGCAAACAACAAAAAGCCCAGGACCAGATGGCTACACTGGAGAATTCTAGCAAACATTCAGAGAAGAGCTGATACCAATCCTAGTCAGTCTCTTCAAAAACAGAGAGGAAGGAACACTACCGAATTCTTTCTATGAAGCCAGCATAACCCTGTTAACTAAACCAGGAGAGACATCGCAAAAAAAGAAAATTATAGACCAATATCCCTTATGAACATGGATGCAAAAATTTCAACAAAATACTAGCCACCAGACTTCAGCAACATATCAAAAAAAATCATACACCATGATTAAGTGGGCTTCAAACCAGGATTACAACGGTGATTCAACAATAGAAAATCAATGTAACCCACCACATTAATAAAACAAAGTAAAAAATATATATATATGAATGGATGCAGAAAAGGCATTTGATAAAATTCAACAGCCTTTCCTGATGAATACTCTCGGCCAAATAGGAATCGAAGGGAAATTCCTCAACATAATTAAGGGTATATATATATTTTTTTATGCCAACATTATACTCAATGGAGAAAGACTGAAAGCCTTCTCTTTGAGAGTGGGAATGAGACAAAGACACCCGTTATCACCACTATTATTCAACATTCTACTGGAAGTCCTAGCCAGAGCAATAAGACAAGAAAGAGAAATAAAAGATACCCTCATCAGAAAGGAAGATGTAAAACCATTTCTATTTGCAGGTTACATGATCCTATACATAGAAGACCCCAAAGACTCCACTTGAAAACTGCTGAAACCAATAAAAGAATTTTATGATGTTGCAGGGTACAAGATCAGCACACAAAAATCAGTTGAGTTCCTCTACACTAACAAAGACTACTCCGAAAAGGAAGTCAAGAAAACAGTACCACTTACAATAGCACCCAAATTGATAACATACCTAGGAATTAACCTAACTGGGAACACAAAAGACTCATACAATGAAAATTATAAAACACTAATACTAGGGACTAAAAGAGACCTGTAAAAAATGGAAAGACATCCTGTGCTTATGGATTGGAAGACCTAATATAGTGAAAATGTCAGTTCTTCCTAAAATGACCTGTAGATACAATGCAATCCCGATACAAATCTCAACAACGTTGTTTACTGAAATGGAAAAACTAATGACCAACTTCATATGGAAAGGAAAGAAACCCCAAATTGCCAAAGCAATATTGAAGAAAAAGGGCAAAGCAGGAGGCCTCACACTCCCTGATACCAAAACATACTATACAGCACTGTAATCAAAACAGCCTGGTATTTGGTTCAACGATAGACAGTAACCAGTGGAATAGAATTGAGAACTCAGAATTAAACCCAGCCGTCTATGGACAGTGATTAAGTGATACGGCTGCTCACCAAAAGATCAGCAGTTCAGATTCACCAGCTGCTCCGTGGAAACCCTATAGGGCAGTTCTACTCTGTCCTGTAGGGTCACTGTGAGTCAGAATTGACTTGACGGCAATGTGTTTGGTTTAGGATTATCTGTGGAGAACTGATTTTCGACAAGGAGTCAAAGTCCATTCAGCAGGGCAGAAACAGTCTTTAATAAATAATGCTGGCAAAACTGGATGTTCACCTGCAGAAAAAATGAAATAGTACCTGTTTTAGTCACCTAGTGCTGCTGTAACAGAAGTACCACAAGTGGATGGTTTTAACAAAGAGAAGTTTCTTTCCTCACAGTAAAGTATGCTAAAAGTCCAAATTCAGGGGGTATCAGCTCCAGGGGAAGGCTTTCTCTCTCTGTTGGCCTTCTCTGAGTGCCTGTGCACAGGAGGCTTCCTGGTGGAGTGGGGTGCCTCCAGGCACTTATCAATGGAGCTAGGCTTGTCTACCCACGGAGCGAAAGATTTGAGTGCCTGGGTGCAGGAGACTTCCCGGCGGAGTAGGGTGCCTCCAAGCACTTATCGGTGGAGCTACTGAGCTTTTGGAACACTTTCCCCAGCAGGGCAGACGTGGACATGAGGCCCCAGAGCCGAGAGAACAAGAAACCGGGAAACGGAAGCTAAAGAGACTAAGGAGCACAAGAAGCCGAGCTGCCTCAGTCTCAAAAGGTATGGCCATGACCTCAGGGCTTTCACAGGGGGAGCCATGGCCTCTGGTACTTCTAAGGGTGGAGTCACCACTCAGATGGACTAGAATGGTGCGCCTAAAGCCCAGGGAGCAGAGTTGCTGTCTCAGTGGGCCTGAAAGGCGAAGCTGAAGCCAAGGGCCGATGGGCCTCCATTCAGAATCTGGAGAGTGTGGCCAACACCTAGGGTCTGGAAGGCAGGGCTATTGTGTAAATTGTCTCAGAAAACAGAGGATTATTTTCAAAGCCTTGAGGGCTAATGTAATGTGTTCTGCTGCCTTGCTCGGTGCCTGTTATCCCTTCTTTTCCTCTGGTTTCTCCCACTTGTAATGGAAATGTCTAGCTTGTGCCAGTTCTGCCGCTGTACCTTTGGAAGCAAATAACTTGTATTCTAGATTTCACAGATGAAGAGAAATTTTTGGATTTTGGACTTGGAGTTAAGACTTTTGCCATGATACAAAGGGGTGAATATGCATTTCATGTTGCAAAGATGTGATTTTTCAGGGGGCCAAAGGGTGGAATGTCATGGATTGAATTATGTCCCCCCAAAAATGTATGTATCAATTGGGCTAGGCCATGATTCCTGGTATTGTGTGATTTTCCCGTATGCTGTAAATCCTGCCTCTATGATGTTAATGAGGGAGGATGGGCAGCAGTTAATGAGGCAGGACTCAATCTACAAGATTGGATTGTGTTTTCAGGCAATCTCTTGAGATATAAAAGAGAGAAGCGAGCAGAGAGACAGGGGGACCACATATCACCAAGAAAGTGCCGGGAGCAGAGTGCATCCTTTGGACCCAGGGTCCCTGCACAGAAGCTCCTAGTCTGGGGGAAGATTAATGAGAAGGTTGACAGAGGAAGCCTTCCCTTGGAGCTGACACCCTGAATTTGGACTTTTAGCCTATTTTAGTGTGAGGAAATAAAGTTCTCTTTGTTAAAACCATCCACTTATACTTCTGTTATAGCAGCACTGGATGACTAAGACAGTACTCATAACCTCACACCATACGTAAAAACTAACTCAAAATGGATCAAAGACCTACATGTTAAACCTAAAATTCCTGGAAGAAAACTATGGGACCCAATCTTTTGTGAAAATAGAAATACAAACATTACAACCAAGGCACAAATAGAAGACAAAATAGATAAATGGGACCTCATAAAAACTGAAAACTTATGCTCATCAAATGACTTCATAAAGAGAGTAAAAAATCAACCTACAGACTGAGAAAAAAAATCTTCAGAAACAGCTTATCCAGAGTTCCCAAACTATCTATAAAAAGTCATTGCCGTCGAGTCAATTCTGACTCATAGTGACCCTAGAGGACAGAGTAGAACTGACCCACAGGGTTTCCAAGGATTGCCTGGTGGTTTTGAACTGCCAACCTTTAGATTAGCAGCCATAGCACTTAACCACTACGCCACCAGGGTTTCCAAACTATAGGTACATTTAAATATAAAGGTGTGGGTACAGGCCTATATATTCATTGAAGACAGAAATATGGATATTCCTCAAACGTAACCGAACACCTTCCAAGATTGGTTATCTGGGTTTGGAGGCTTAGGACTATAGTCTCATGGGACAACTCAGTCAATTAGCATAACAGTTCACAAAAATCATGATCTTCATTTTAGTGAACTGAGTAGCATCTAGGGTCTTAAAAGCTTGTGAACCACCATCTAGGACACAACTATGGGTCTCTCTGTGCCGGGAGCAAAATAGTAAGAAGGCAACCAAAAGCTCAGAATAGAAGCAAGTCTACACGAGTCACAACTTCATCTACCCTGAGACCAGAAGAACTAGATGCTGCCCAGCTACCATTACTGACCACTCTAATCAGGGCCACAATAGTTGTACCCTTAAAAAAAAAACTTACTGGACTGGTTGAGACTAGAGGACTGCCCAAGACTATCATCTTGAGATACTCTTTAAACCTTGAAACAAAACTAATCCCAGAGGTCACTTTTTAGCTAAATAACGGATTGGCTCATAAAATAACGAATATCACCTGTAAGTACTGTACTTCTTTAAAAAAAATCACCTATATGAGACAAATGGTCAACAATTACATTGAAACAAAGATGAGAATGTAAGGGGGGCAGGGAAACTAGATTAATGGAAACAGAACAACTGGAATGGAAAAAATGAAAATGTTCATGCATTGTGAAGAATATCACCAATGTCACTGAACAATTTGTATAGAAATTGTTGAATGAAAACCTCAACCGCTGTGTTAACCTTCAACAAAAACACAATAAAATATTATTAAAAAGAAATTTAAGTAGTCCCATATGGCTAGTGGCTACTTTACTGGATGGTGCACCTCTATGGGTTTTAAGAGATTATCTGCTCCAGGCCTTTAATTTTTGGACTGGGGTTTAGGCCTTTAATTTTACAAGTAAGAAAACTTCGGCCATGACATCACTAACTAGAGATTGCATAGTTGTTTAAGAACAGAGCTGGGCTACACACAGATGTCCTGACATCTAAGTCAGTGCTACTAGACTTGAACACTTTGAAATTTTTAGGTTGCTAATTGTGATTATTACCTTTACTCCAACTATTATGTTTAATACTAATTACCCATTTCTCTCTTTCTGTTGCTTCTTCTGATTCTACATATACAGCCACACTGTCCCATCAAAAAACAAAGTATGTAACCTTATTTGTCTTTAGGACAAAAGTTTCCAAATTAATGTATTTAAGTAGGAAATAATTTTTAATTGTGTGTGTTCTGATGAGTTTTATAATCCTTGAAATTCCCTGTTTGGTCTCCACATTCAAGGTATTCAATGTAGATAAAAAAAATTGACCATATAATCTGGAGCATTATTTTAGTATAAGGTAATTACTTGCTGGTGACGTCTTGATTTTTAGAGAAACAGAGTGGGAAAATGTTATCTGCTGTAAAATTATACACTTGGAAATTATCACAACTTTATAATCATGTGGAGCCATTCGTTATCAAAATTGGAAAGAACTTTAGACATTTTGTAGTGCATCTCTCCTTTACAAGTAGGGAATCTGAGGCACAGTGAAGGGGAATTTACTTGTACAGGGTCACAAAGTGAACTAGTAACAGAATGAGACCAGAAGCCAGCTTTTCTAGTTCACAGCCAGGTGTTCTTTGATACCGCTGTTGTCTCTGATCTTCCCAGGTGAACAAATCAAAGGGCACTGCAGCATGCAAAGTATTTTTAAGCTGCTAATGACTCTCCTGAATTCTGATGATTCATCTCAGCTTGTTCCAGCTCATTAAGTACTGGAAATAAATTCACCATGTTCCTGAGCCAAGTGTTTAAAAGCAGTTCACACCTGCAGTATTGCAAGCACAATTGATTTTTCTTACCAAATCCCAATTTGAAGCTCCATATAGCTGTTTGCATGGGGTACTTGTTGCATAGCTGTATTCGAATATGCCAGCATCTACTGAGGCTTGTCACCACAGGTGAAAAAGTATGGTTACCCTTTATTTGAGTGAAAGAAATCATAGTCACTTTTATGAATTATATTGGTCAAAGGCCATATACTGTAACTTGGAAAGCTAGGCCAGGATATAAGGTAGGTCAGCCTGGCGACTTGAAGACTGAAATGTGGTGTTTTACTTCAGTTTCCTGCAGCATTGCAGCTCCTCTAGGCTGCCACAGCATGTGCTGCCACTGTTAGCCTGACATTTTAAAATTCACTGGCAGTTTTGATGAGCAAAGGTGCTTCAAAAGTTGAAACTACACAGTCATAAACTTCCCTGGTCCTTATGTCAACAAGTATATATTGCTCCACTACTCCCAAAGCGGAGCCCTGGTGGCACAGCGGTTAAGAGCTATGGCTGCTAACCAAAAGGCTGGCAGTTCAAATCCACCAGCCGCTCCTTGGAAGCCCTATGGAGCAGTTCTATACTCTGTCCTGTAGGGTTACTATGAGTCCGAATCGGCTTGATGCAATGGGTATACTCCCAAAGAGTTAACAGTTTACTTGGGGAGAAAATACTAATAACAGTGACTAGCTGCAAGTATAAGAAGCTCGTGGTAAGTGCTGGGGAGTATTGGGAAATAAGAATACCTGTGTATATTGCAGATGGATCATATGGGGAGCCAGACAAATACAAAATGGTTTAAAACAGTTGTGTTAGGAAAAAACCAAAACCAAACCCGTTGTTGTTGAGTTGATTCTAACTCATAGCGACCCTATAGTGTTAAGAAAGAGGGGGCCAATTTATTTTCTTGAGCAAAAGAATTATTTTGGTTTGACCTGTAAAAACCCATTGCCATCAAGTCCATTCTGACTCATAGCAACGCTGCAGGACAGAACTGCCCCATAGAGTTTTCAAGGAGCAGCTGGTGAATTCAAACTGCTGACCTGTTGGTTGGCAGCTGAGCCCTAATGTTTGTGGAATGATAGCATAGAAAGTAAGCAGTAAATGGGACCGATTTTGAAACAATAAGCTACTTCTTTTTTGTACTTAAGTAGCTGTAGAATATTGAAATTGGTAAAACTAGAATACTTTCTTCTGCTCCTGCCTTTTACCTATATATCTGAATTAAAACTGTCCTCATTCCTTCAACCCAAAATACTGTTGAAAGATTATATGTAGTAGGATGTGTCTTGTTTCATAGGTGTCTCTAAAAATTTTTTTCTTATGTAAAATTTCAAACATTTATGAAAGTATAGAGAACAATGTAAAATATCATATGCTTGTCACCCAGCTTCAATAATTATCAACACTTGGCCAATCTTGTTTCATCTATATCCCACCCCTTGGATTATTTTGAAGTAAATCCATGTTTCATCTGTAAAAATATCAGTATATATCTCATTAAAAATAGGGCCTATAAAAAATAAACACAAAACTATTATCACACCTAAAAAGCTAACAAAATTCCTTAATATCACATATCCAGTCATTATTAAAATATTCCTGATACTGTCATTTTTTTAAGGTTTGTTTGAACCTGGATCCAAAAATGCCCACATACTGCAGTTTGTTGATATGTCTGAAGTCTCTCCTTCCCTCTCCCTACCGTTATTTGTTGAAGAAACCTATAGAATTTCTGAAGCCTTGAATTTGCTTGCTGTATTCTCATGATGTATTTTAATGTTTCTTTGTCACCTGTATTTTCTGTCATGAGCTCAACTGATGATTCTGATTCAGATTCAGAACTGCAGGTTATTGCTTTAACTTCATCAGTTGTACATATTTTTTTCCTTCTATATTGAAAATCCAAGTCTTTAATAATTCTAGCATATATGTATATTTGCCTTATTCCACAGTATACACCACAACAGTTTCGTGATAAAATGCTCACACTGCCACCAACAGTATGATTACTAAAAAAGGTTGTATAATGCTTTTGCTGTTCTCTTTGTCCTTGGGTGTATTCCATTAGGGGTGTACACTCAATTCCTTTGTTGTAAATCAACTTTGAATGGTTCCTGTCTCTCTGGTCATGCCACTACACAGTTTATTTCATCTTGTTTTCAGTTTTTAGGGCTTCCTTTTTTTTAAATTTAATTTTGTTTTATAGTGACCACAGATCTCTTGATATAAAGTAGCTTTTGCTACGTGATTATGTATCTCTAAAGCAGGACTAATATTTAGGACTGATTTTAGATTATAGTAAATATGGAGCCCTGGTGGCACAGTGATTAAATGCTCGGCTGCTGGCCGAAAGGTTGGCGATTCGAATCCACCAGCTGCTCCTTGGAAACCCTATGGGGCAATTCTACTCTGTCCTGTAGGATTGCTATGAGTCGGAATTGACTCAACGGCAACGGGTATAGTAAATATATTCTCTTTAATACAAAATAAACCAAAACCAAACCAAACCCACTTCCACCGAGTCGATTCCGACTCATAGCGACCCTTATAGGACAGAGTAGAACTGCCCCATAGAGTTTCCAAGGAGAGCCTTGCGGATTACGAACTGCTGACCTCTTGGTTAGCAGCCATAGCACTTAACCACTACACCACAAGGGTTTCCTAAATACAAAATAGGTAACAAAAATTCTTATAGTAGAGAACTTTAAATTTCAGTTCTGTTAGTAAATGAGAGAAAAGCCATGGTGCTTACTAGGCCTTTAAGTGATGAAATGTTAACAGTTCAGAGGAAGCACGTTACATGAAATTAAAAAAAAAAAATACTGGAAAAAGGTATCCTTATGATTGAGAAGAACTTAGAAGGGACGAGTCTTATAGGAAAGTTACTTTTCTATTTGTAAATTTTCAAATGATAGAATTCTGTTCTAAGACCTGTTATCTTTTGTAGGGAGCCAGTTTTTTATCTCTCATTGATGTTAAACAAGTCATTAATATTGCTTGGAAGTTACAAATAGTTTTATGTCAGGGTATTGACTTCTTTGAAAACTAGGATTGCCTCTGCTAGTTTTAATGATGTTTGACTAACAACAGCCTTATGAACCTGTTAAGTTTCTGTAATACCTCTGAACTCTTACTTTTTAAACATCTTACTTCGGTTTCTAAATCAGGGGCGGGCAGTTTTTTTCTGTAAAGGGTCACCTAATAAATATTTTAGACTTTGCAGGCCATTTAAGATTTCTAGCCACATATTCTTATTAATTTTGTTTATTTTTGTTTTACAATCTTGAAATATGTTTAAAAGAAATAATCTTAGCTCAGGGGCCAGGCCAGATTTAGCTTCAAGACTATAATTTGCCAATCCCTGTTCTAAAATTTTCAGTGCCCCTCTTGGATAGTGATGCCTTCTTCTCCAGTATAACCAGTAAAAAGGCCTGAGTATACCAACCTGCCTTTGATTTCTTTTGATAAATATCTTAGCCTTTTTTCTTTAGAGGCAGTAATTTGATTTTTGTTAACTGTTCTCACTAGAACCTTATTAACATTAAATGTGTGTAAGAAGAAGAATGGGGAGTAAGAACAGCTGCTTAACTTCTTTATTCAGGAATCAAAAGAAACAGAAAACTAAAAATTGCTCCTTTACCAAGTATAAGCCGTTTTCATATAACTCCTTATTTAATCTTCAGGATAATCATCAAAAGGTAGGTATTCCCATTTTTTTCAGATATATAACCTGAAATGCTAGGACAGCACTGTCCACTAGAATTTTCTGCTATGATAGAATTGTTCTGTATCTATGCTGTTAGCAGTTAAAAAGCAGCTAATGTGACTGAGAAACTCAGTTTTTTAATTGTAATTGAAATAACCGCACGTGGCTAATAATTACCATATTAGGCAGCATAACTCTAGGAAGTAACGTGCCCAGATTTGCACAAGAAGGTCCAGAACTGGATTTTAAAACCAGGTCTGTGCAACCCCTAAGCTCATGCTTTTTTCCGTTATACCACACTGCCTCATCAGTAAAAGTCAAGGTGTCTCTGAAGAGTAAAAAAAAAAATATGTAGGTCTCTGCCCTATTAGGTAGAAAATGTAGAGAAGATACTTAGACACTTTTCAAGGCCTGTTAACTTTTTCAGGCCGCTAGCACAGTTAATAAATCTGTACTTTGGAGCATTAAATCATATACCTATGACTTTTTTTTTTATAGTCTACATGTTATTGCTTTATATAAAATAACATGGCTATACTCTGAGAATGTAAGGGTGTTGAAAAATTTTTCAGATATCAGCATACTCCAAAGTGTTTTTCTTATATCTAGGGAGTAGTGCCTTAGGAAGAAGTAAAGTCTAGCCAGGTATTTGAAAACGAGCTTTTAAATGTTCTAAGAATTAACATCCTTCAAATAATAACCTTAGAACTTTATTCTCCTAGCATCCATTTTAATTTTTTTTTTATTAATACCTGACATAAGCATGGATTTTAAATCCTGTTATTTCATTAGCGGACATTAACTGAGTATAAAACATCAAAAGCGATGCCTTTGGGGGGGAGGTAAAAACACCCAGTGCTGCTGAGTCGATGAAGGTAGGCCTGCATTAATCATCCAGTGATGCTGTCACATGTGCTAGAGCGATGCTTGAAAGGGGAAAGAAGCAGCAAAATGTCTCATTAGTGTTGATTCTTCATTTTACACTGTATTTCTGGAGTCTTAAATGAAGGCGCTCTGGTGGCACAATGGCTAAGCTCTCAGCTGCTAACTGAAAGGTCAGCAGTTCAAACTTACCAGTGGCTCCACAGAAGAAAAGACCTGGCAATCAGCTCCCATAAAGATTACAGCCTGGGAAACCCTATAGGGAAATTCTACTCTGTCATATAGGGTCGCTATGACTCAGAATCAACTCCACGGCACACAACAACAACTTAATTAGACTCAGGCCTAGCTTAAACAGCCTATTGCTTAACTAGTACCTGTGGCCTTACTCTGCTTATAAAATATTGAAAAGGTGTCAGGAATGAAGTACAGGCCCTATCACAGTTGGTAGAATATTTAGAACCCTTTGACCAGTGTTTCTCCCAGGTCTTGCTCAATTCTACTTGTGTGTGATCCAAGGGGACCTCTATCCTGTGGATGGCCTTTGTCAATTTCAACAAGCCTCCTTTCTCATTTAGAGAACCAAGCTCTTAAAATATTTGTTCCCTGGAAAGCTTTTCATTTGGCCCTGTTTAATGGATGAACTTTTAGGCATTAATTTAGTACCTGAGTAAACACTGGAACACTTTGATCTTAATGCCAGTAATTTTCATGCATTCTCCTTTTTTTTTTTTATTTTGGTGAAAATACGCACAATAAAACATTTGCCATTTCAGCAGTTTCTACATGTACAACTCAGAGACATTGATTACATTCTTCATGTTGTGAAGCCTCTGTCCCTATCTTTTTGCTAATTATTCTGCCACCATTAACATAACCTCATTTCCCCCTACAAGCAGAAAGTCCTCCTTTCTCCCTCCCTCCCACCTCTGGTAAGCACTAATAAGCTTTGGTATCTGTATATTTGTTTATTTCTATATAAGTGAGATCATACAATGTCTTAGTCATCTAGTGCTGCCATAACAGAAATACCACAAGCAGATGGCTTTAACAAAGAGAAATTTATTCTCTCACAGTCTTGGAGGCCAGAAGTCCAAATTTAGGGTTCCAGCTCTAGGGGAAGGCTTGCTATCTCTGTTGGCTCTGGGAGAAGGTTCTTGTCATCAGTCTTCCCTAGCTGAGGAGCTCCTGAGCACAGAGATCCTGGGTCCAAAGGACATGCCATGCTTCCGGTGCTTCTTTCTTGGTGGTATGAGGTCCCCATGTTTCACTGCTCGCTTCTCTCTTTTATATCTCAACAGAGATTGACTTAAGATACAACCTAATATTGTACATTGAGTCATGCCTCATTAACATAGCTGTCGCTTATCCCACCACATTAACATCGTAGAGGTAGTAGGATTTACAACACATAGGAAAATAACATCAAATCACAGAATGGTGGGCAACCACACAATACTGGGAATCATGGCCTAGCCAGGATGACACACATTTTGGGGGGGGGGGGGACACACAATTCAATCCATGACATATAGGATTTGTACTTTTATGACTGACATTTCGCTCAGCTTGATGTTTCCAGGGTTCATCCATGTTGCACGTATCAGGACTTCATTTCTCTTTACGGCTGAATAATATTCTGTTGCATGTATATATCATGTTTTGTTTACCATTCATCTGTCGATGGACATTTCAGTTATTTCCACCTTTAACTACTGTGAATAATGCTGCAGCAAACTCCTATAGGGTCGCTATGAGTCGGAATCGACTCGACGGCACTGGGCTGGGGGTTTAAACATATATGCATGTTTTTGTTTGCATTCCCACTTTTACTTCTTTTGGATATATACCTAGGATTGGGATTGCTGAGTGATATGGTAGTTCCATGTTAAAACTTTTGAGGAATGAACAAACTGTTTTCCACAGCAGCTGTACTATTTTGGATTCCCACCAGCAATGGATGAGTGTTCCAATTTCTCCACATCATCTCCAAAACCTCTTGTTATCCATTCTTTGATCATTGCCATTCTCATGGGAACAAAGTCTTATCTCATTGTCAGTTTTGGCTTGCATCTCCCTAATGGCTAATGAGAGGAGGCCTGTTGGCCCAGTGCATAAGCGCTCGGCTGCTAACCAAAAGGCTGGCAGTTTGAACCCACTCACTGCTCCGTGGGAGAAAGATGCGGCAGTTGGCTTCTGTAAAGATTTACAGCCTTGGGAACCCTATGGGGCAGTTCTGCTCCATCCTGTAGGGTCACTATGAGTTGGAATCGACTCAAGGGCAGTGGGTTTGGTTTTAATAGCTAATTAAGGAGACCTGGTCGTGCAATAGTTAAGTGCTGGCCTGCTATCCAGAGGGTTGGTTGTTCGAACCCACCAGCCACTCCACGGGAGGAAAAGACCTGGCGATCCGCTCCTGTAAAGATTACAGCCTAGGAGACCCTATGGGGAAGATCCACTCTATCATATAGAGTTGCTATGAGTCAGAATCAACTCGACAGCGCACACTAACAACAAGAACAATGGCTAATGAGTTGCCCTAGGTGGTGCAAATGGTTTGCTCTTGACTAGTAACCTAGGCTGGCAGTTTGAACTCATCCAGCGGTAGAATGGAAGAAAGGCCTGCTGCTCTGCTTCTGTTAAGATGACAGCCAAGAAAACCCTAAGGAGCAGTTCTGTTCTGTAACACGTGGGGTTGCCATGGGCTGTAATTGACTTGAAAGCAACAAGTTTGGGTTTTGTTTTGCTTTTACTGGCTAATAATGTCGAACATCTAATCATGCGCTTGTTGGCTGTTAACCTACTTTTGTGAAATGTTTGTTCAATTCTTTTGCCCATTTTTTGATTGGGTTTGTCTTTTTGTTGTTCAGTTGTAGGAGTCTTTTATATATTTTGGGTATATGGTTCTTGAAAATTTTCTCCCTATCTGTAGGTTGTCTCTTCACTTTGTTGATAAAATCCCTTGATGAACAAAAGTATTTCAATTTTTATGAGGTTCTGTTTATCTGTTTTTTCTTTTGGGGTTCATGCTTTTGTTATCATATCTGATAGTTCATTGTTAAATACTAGGTCCCACAGCCATGCCCCTATATTTTCTTCTAAGAATTTAATGGTTTGAGTTTTCACATTTGGGTCTTTAATACATTTTGAATTGCTTTTTCTGTGTGGGGTAAAGCCTGGATCCTGTTTCGTTCTCCTGCATGTGGAAATCCAATTTTCCCAGCGCCATTTATTGAATATTCTTCTTTGCTCATTGAATGGACTTAGCACCCTTGTTGTAAATCA
Source organism: Elephas maximus indicus (assembly GCF_024166365.1). Lineage (NCBI taxonomy): Eukaryota > Metazoa > Chordata > Mammalia > Proboscidea > Elephantidae > Elephas > Elephas maximus. The sequence goes on along the minus strand of NC_064846.1, from coordinate 80,183,318 downwards.
ATTGAACATAGGTGTTTGAATTTATTTTTGGACTCTCAATTCTGTTCCATTAGTCTATGTATTATTAAACCAGTACCAGGCTAATTTGATGACTGTAGCTTTATAGTGTATTTTGAAGTCAGGAAATGTGAGTCCTCCTACTTTATTCTTCTTTTTCAAGATTACTTTAGCTATTCAGGGTTGCTTGCTATTCCATACAAATTTGAGGATTGGCTTTTCCATTTCTGCAAAGAAAAGCTCTTGGAATTTTGATGGAGATGGCATTGAATCTTTAGGTTGCATTGGATAGTATTGGCATCTTAACTCTATTACGCCTTCCAGTCCTTGAACACGGAATGTCCTTCCTTTTATTCATGTCTTCCCTAGTTTCTTTCATAATCTTTTATAGTTTTCTGTGTACCAGTCTTTCACTTTCCTGGCTAAATTTATTCCTAGGTACTTTATTCTTTTAGATGCTATTATAAATGATAATATTACTTTAATTTCCTTTTCTGCTTGCTCATTGTTGATATATAGAAATCCAACTGATTTTTACATTCTGACCTTGTACACTGCCACTTTGCCCAGTTCCTTTATTCTGGTAGCTTTCTTGTGGAATCTTTGGTCTATGTATTGGATCATGTCATCTGTGAAAAGGGATAATTTTACTTTCTCCTTCTCAATTTGTATTTCTTTTATTTTTGTCTTGCCTAACTGCTCAGGCTAGGACTTCCAAAATGATGTTGAATAACAGTGGTGAGAGTAGGCATCCTTGTTTTATTCCTGATCTCAGTGGGAAAGCTCTCAGTCTTTGAGTATGATGTTAGCTGTGTGTTTTTTGTACATGTCCTTTATTATATTGAGGAATTTCCCTTCTATTCCTTTTTGTTGAGTGTTTTTTAAATCATGAAATGGTGTTTAATTTTGTCAAATTCCTTTTTTTCATTGATTGAGATGATCATATGATTCTTTTCCTTTGTTTCTATTAATGTGGTGTATTATATTGATTGATTTTCTGATGTTGAACCACCCTTGCGTTCCTGGAATAAATCCCACTTGATCGTGGTATATAAACCTTTTAAAATGTTTTGGATTCGGTTTGCTGGAATTTTGTTGAGGACTTCTGCAACTATATTTATTAGATCCCTATTCGTATATAGTTTTCTTGAGGTTCTTTCCTCTTCTATTTGTTGGAAAAGATTAATTAGGATTGATGTCACTTCTTCTGTTAACGTTTGGTAGAATTTCCCAGTGAAGCTATCTGGTCCAGGACGTTTCTTTGTTGGAAAGCTTTTGATTATTTTTACACAAATTATGTAGATATTATACTTTTTTTTGCCAACCATGCCCTCCCACCAAGAGATATTCTGCTAATTTTTTTTATATTTTACTGTGAAAAATTTACCATAGCACGCTTACGAAAATACCTCACAGGGGTTTGCACGGCTGGCAAAAAACATATAATGTTTGTGTTATTAGCGTAAAAATACAGTATTGATTCAGTCCCTTCACTATGGATGTGCTATGGGTTTGTTGGGATCCTGTTTCTTCTTGAGTAAGGAGTTTATATGTTTGTAGGAATTTGTCCATTTCTTATAAATTATCTAATTTGTTGGTATACAACTGTCTATAGTATTTTCTTAAAATCTGTTTTATTTCTGAAATGTCATTTGTAATGCCCTTTCTTTCATTTCTAATTTTAGACGTTTGTATCTTCTCTCTCTTTTTCTTTGTAAGTCTAGCTAATTGTTGATTTTTTTGATCTTTTAAAAAACCAGCTTCTGGATTTATTGATTATCTCTATTGTTTTTCTATTCTGTATTTCATTTGTTTCTGCTCTTTATTATTTCCTTTCTTCTGGTAGCTTTAGGCTTAGCTTGGTCTTTCTTTTCTAGTTTCTTGAGTTGTAGAGTTAGGTTATTGACTCAGAATCTTTCTTCTTTGTTAATGTAGATATTTATTGCTATAAATTCCCCTCTAAGTACTGCCTTTGCTGCATTCCATACATTTATGTTTTATTTTCATTTTCCTTTAACTCTAAGTATTTTTTGATTTGTCTCTTGATTTCTTCTTTGACCTGCTGGTTGCTTAGTACTGTGTTGTTTAATTTCCACGTATTTGTGCATTTGCCAGTTTTTTTCTGTTGATTTCTAGTTTCATTCCATTGTGATTGGAAAAGATACTTTGTGTGATTTCCATCTTTTTAAATTTATTGAGACTTGGCTTTGTGTCCTAGAATATGGTCTATCTTAGAGAATGATACATGTACACTGGAGAAGAATGTGTGTCGTGCTATTGTTGGGTGGAGTGTTCTATATATGTCTATTAGGTTTACTTGGTTAATAAACCAAAAACCAAACCCAGTGCCGTCGAGTCGATTCCGACTCATAGCGACCCTATAGGCCAGAGTAGAACTTCCCCACAGAGTTTCCAAGGAGCACCTGGTGGATTCGAACTGCCGACCCTTTGGTTAGCAGCTGTAGTACTTAACCACTATGCCACCAGGGTTTCCACTTGGTTAATAGTATTGCTCAAATCTTCTATTTTTTTTTTTACTGATCTTCTTTCTAGTTGTCTTACCTATTATCAAAAGTGGTATATTAAAGCCTCCAACTACTATTGCAGGTTGTTGTTGTTAGGTGCCATTGAGTCAGTTCTGACTCACAGCGACCCATGTACAACAGAATGGAACACTGCCCTGTCCTGCACTATCCTCACAGTCATTGTTATGCTTAAGCCGTTTGTTGCAGCCACTGTGTCAGTCCATCTCACTGAGGGTCTTCCTCTCTTTTGCTGACCGTCTCATTTACCAACCATGATGTCCTTCTCCAGGGACTAATCCCTCCTGACAACAACATGTCCAAAGTATGTAAGACGTAGTAGTCTTGCCATCCTTGCTTTTAAGGAGCATTCTGGTTGTGCTTCTTCCAAGACAACTAATGTAGGTAGACCTGTCTATTTCTCCCTTCAGTTCTATCAGTGTTTGCCTTATATATTTGGGGGCTCTGAGGTTAGGTGCAAATATATTTATAATTGCTGTATCCTAATGTATTGAACCTTTTATCATTATTTAGTGTTTTTTCTTTCTTATAATAGGTTTTGACTTCAAGTCTGTTTTGTCTGATATTGAAATTGCCATGCCATTATTATTTCCATGGAATATTTTTTCCATCCTTTCATTTTCAACCTTTTTGTGTCTTTGTACCTAAGGTGTATCTCTTTTATACAATCTCTTTTTTTTAGGCAGCATGTAGTTGGATCACATTTTTTAATCCCGTCTGCCACTCTTTGGCTCTTGATTGGAGCATTTAATTAATTTATTTACATCCAAAATAATTACTGATAAAGGAGGACTTACTTCTGACATTTTGTTGTTCACTTTTTGTGTGTCTTATACCTTCTTTGTCCCTCTTTTCCTTCAGTGCTGTCCTTTTTTGTGAAGTGTTTTTTTTTACTAAACCATTTTGTTTTCTATCTTCTTTCCTTTTGTGTATAATTTTTTATTTATTTCCTTTGTGGTTACTTTGAAGATTATGTTTAGCATCTTACATTTCTAACACCCTGTTTATTATTGATACCAACTTAACTTCAGTAACATACAGAAACTCTATACTTATTTCGCTCCTGCTCCCCCTTTTATGTTGTTATCACTTATTATCTCTTTATGTCTTAGAAACCCTGACTGAAATTTAAGTATCTTTTATTTTTTTATTATTTTTTATGTTTTTGTCTTTATGAAGCATGAAAGATATGCTAGCTGGATTGTCTAATAAAAAAAATTCCTTAAATCTAGCCTTTATGCTCATAAAGAAATTACCTTTGATGTAGCTTTGCTTTTTCCTCTGTCTGTACAATTTCAAGTTACTGTCTAGTGTCCTTACTTATCCTTCTGCAGGACTTGCTTTAGTATTTCTTGTAGCATCTGTCTAAACCCATTGCCGTCAAGTCAGTTCTGACTCCTAGTGACCCTATAGGACAGAGTAGTACTGCCCCATGGGGTTTCCAAAGACTCAAAGGATTCGAAGTGCAGACCCTTTTCAAAGTGCAGGACTCAAGGATTCAAAGTGCAGACCCTTTTGGTTAGCAGCCGAGCTCTTAACCACTGTGCCACCAGGGCTCCAGGTTCAGTCTAGTGGTTACAAATTCCCTCTGCTTTTGTTTAGGAATGTCTTAAGTTTGCCCTCATTTTTGAATAACAGTTTTACTGGATATAGTATTCTTGACTGGTAGTTATTTCCCTTCAGCACTTTAAACATGTCATCCCACTGTCTTCTTGCGTACATGGTTTCTGAGGAAAAACTGGCACTTAATCTTATTGAGGAGCCCTAGTGTCACAGTGGTTAAGAGCTTGGCTGTTAACCAAAAGGTTGGCAGTTTGAGTCCACCAGTCGCTCCTTGGAAACCCTATGGGGGTCATTCAGCTCCATCCTGTAGGGTCACTATGAGTCAGAATTGACTCAATGTCAGTGGGTCTGAGGGTTTTTTTGTTGTTGTCTTTTGGTTTTTTTGGTTTAATCTTATTGAGGACTCATTTTATGTTATTTATCTCTTCTCTCGTGCTTCTCTCGATATTCTCTCTTTTTACTTGCTTTTCAAGAGTTTGATTGTAATATGCCTTGGGGTGGCTCTTACTGGATTTATACTACTTGGAGTTCCTTAAGCTTCTTGGATGTGTAAGTTTGTGTCTGTTGGCAGATTTGGGAAAATTTTAGCCATTATTTCTTCAAAATTCTTTTTATCCATGTTTGTCTCTTTTCTCTTGTTGTTAGGTGCCATCGAGTTGGTTCCAACTCATAGTGACCCTACATACAACAAAACGAAATACTACTCAGCCCTTCACCATTCTCAAAATCATTGTTATGCTTGAGCCCATTGTTGCAGCCACTGTGTCAATCTATTTCATTGAGGGTCTTCCTCTTTTTTGCTGTCTGCTTTACCAAGCTTGATGTCATTCTCCAGGGACTGATCCCTCCTGATAACATGTCCAAAGTATGTGAGACGGTCTAGCCATCCTTGCTTCTAATGAGCATTCTGGCTGTACTTCTTCTAAGAAAGATTTGTTCCTTCTTCTGACAGTCCGTGGAATATTCAATATTCTTCTCCGACACCATAATTCAAAGGCACCAATTCTTCTCTGGTCTTCCTTATTTATTGCCCAGCTTTCACATGCATATGAGGCAATTGAAAACACCATGGCTTGGGTCAGGTGCACCTTAGTCCTTAAAGTGACATCTTTGCTTTTTAACGCTTCACAGGGGTCTTTTGCAGCAGATTTGCCTAATGCAATATATCATTTAATTCCTTGACTGCTGCTTCCATGGGAATTGATTGTGGATCCAAGGAAAATGAAATCCTTGACAACTTCAATCTTTTCTCCGTTTATCGTGATATTGTTTTTTGGTCCATTTGTGAGGATTTTTGTTTTCTTTATGTTGAGGTGTAATCCATATTGAGCGCTGTGGTCTTTGATCTTCATCTGTAAACGCTTCAAGTCCTCTTCACTTTACAGCAAGCAAAGTTGTGTCATCTGCATATTGCACGCTGTTAATGAGTCTTCCTCCAATCCTGATTCTGTGCTCTTCTTCATATAGTCCAGCTTCTCAGATTATTTGCTTAGCATACAGATTGGATAAGCACGGTGAAAGGATACAACCCTGAGGCACACATTTCTTGTATTCCCTTGTTCTGTTCAAACGAATGCCTGTTGGTCTAAGTACAGGTTCCTCATGAGCATAATTAAGTGTTCTGAAATTCCTGTTCTTTGCAATGTTACCCATAATTTGTTATGATCCACATAGTTGAGTGCCTTTGTATACTCAGTAAAACACAGGTAAACATCTTTCTGGTATTTTGTGCTTTCAGCCATGATCCATTTTACATCAGTAATGATATCCCTTGTTCAACATTCTCTTCTGAATCTGGCTTGGCTTTCTGGCAGTTCCCTGTTGATGTACTGTTGCAATCACTTTTGAGTGATCTTCAGCAAAATTTTACTTGCATGTGATAGTAATGATATTGTTCATAATTTCCTCATTCTGTTGGATCACTTTCTTTGGAATGGGTACAAATATGGATCTCTTCCAGTCAGTTGGCCAGGCAGCTCTCTTCCAAATTTCTTGGTATAGATGAGTGAGCACTTCCAGTGCTGCATCTGTTTGTTGAAACATCTCAACTGGTATTCTGTCAATTCCTGGAGCCTTGTTTTTTGCCATTGCCTTCAGTGCAGCTTGGACTTCTTCCTTCAGTACCATTGGTTCCTGATCATATGCTACCTCTTGAAATGATTGAACATCGACCAATTCTTTTTGGTACATGACAGTGTATTCCTTCCATCTTTTGATTCTTCCTGCATTGTTTAATATTTTCCCCGTAGAATCCTTCAATATTGTAACTTCTCCTCTGGGACTCCAATAATGTGTACATTATTCTGCTTGATGGTGTTCTGAGCTCCTTTAGGCTTTGTTCATTATTATTCATTCTCTTTCCTTTTTGTTCCTCAGGCTGCATATTCTGAATTGCTCTATCTTCATGTTTGCTGATTCTTTCTTTGCCAATCTGCTCTTGAGCCCTTTCAGAGAATTGTTCATTTCTGTTATTGACCTTTTCAGCACCAGTATTTCTGGTTTTGGGTTTTTTTTTCATTTCTATCTTTGTATTGAAGTTCTTTGTGTGTGTGTGTGTGTGTGTGTTGTTTTCCTGATTTCCTTTAGCTCTTTTTCCGTGTATTCCTCTAACTGTTTGAGTATGCCTGCTACTGTTGCTTTAAAGTCTTTGTCTGGTATTCCATTAACTGTTCTTCCTTGGATGGTTTCTATCCCCTTCTTTTAGTCTTTTGTTTGGGCTATCCTTTTCTGCCTGCCTCTTCATCTGCTTTGTTCTTTTTTTATTGTATTCAGGACATTAAAATATTTTACTCTGGTGGCTCTAGAGATTCTCCCCCTTTCCTAGGGTTTGCTCTTCTACTTTATTACTGTTATTATTATTTTAACTTATTGGAGGTTGTGGCTCTCTTCTTTAGCTCCAGACTTCCCATGTAGGTGTACCTGTCATTGTACTTTCCTTACTGGTCTCCTTGCCTATGAGTACTGGACATTACTGCTTCACTTACAGGTTCCTTGATTGGAGGTGCTGGCGGTACTACGCAACCCCAAACTCTATGGCTTGTAGCAACCTATCGTGGTTGCCTCACCACCAGATATTGGAAAACCAGACTTCCCTTGCCCCCAGGGGTGCCAGCTATGCCTCTCTAGTGTCTGCACCCCTGTTTGGGTTTGCCATCTGTCTCTGTTTGCTCATCGCATATCTTCCCCCCTGTGAGAACTGGTCATATAACTGTGGTCTCAGTCCCCACACCACCAGGAGCTGCATCTGTTGCAGACTCACCACAAGCCTCCTCTCCTGGTGGCATCGGCTGTGCAACACTAGTCTCAAAGTCCCACCCCAAAAGCAGCAGCTGTTGCCGATTCGCTACATGTCCTCGCTGCTGATCAGGAACTCAGGCTCGCACTCTACTCATTGTGATGTTCTTTTCCAGGACTCACTGGAACTTTAGCCCCTGCTGCACTTAGCATGTTTCCCTGTCCCTGGTTTGTCTGCTCAGGCTTTCCAGACTGTGCTGTGTTCACTCTGTCTCTCTGTCCTGGGTCTGACTACTCACAAAGTCTGGCCTATGCTGCACTCACCACACTTCTACCTCCCGGGACTCAAAGGGACTCCAGGCGACACTGAGCATGCCACACTGTTCTATCCCAGATCTGCCTGCTTAGGGGTTCTGGCTTGCGCTGTGCTCCCAGAGCCTCTCTGTCCCTAGCTTTACTGCTCAGGAGCCCCCATTTGCACTACCCTTCTATCACAGTGCTGATTACTTAGTACCTCTGGTCCGCTATGCATCCTCTATGTTGCTGCAACCATGGGCTCCCTGCCTGAGAGCACCAGCTGTAGCTTCCCCAAGGTGGACACACTAAACTGGAAAGAGGGGTAGGGCGAGGATGCTTGGTGGACCTCCGCTATCCCGTCATCTGTGCTATATTTTCCTTGATTCATTGTTCATTTTGGCCCTCCAACCCTTTAACTGATATCCAGAGATCTGAGATTATCAATTTCATCAATTTTTGCTTGTTTTCTTCTAGAATTGTTGTCGGGGGCAAGAGTGTGTGACTGCTTACACCGCCGTCTTGTTCCTCCCTTATTTCTTGCATTCTTAATTCACATCAAGTTATATTCAAAACAAAGGTCACTTTTGGCTTTAGATTAAGCAGGAAATAGATTAAAAGGAATGCATTTTGAAAAGTTAGGGGCCAAGCATTTAAAATAGAAGGAAATTATATCCATAAATAATCTAAATAAAAATTATATTTCAAGATGCACCTGGCATCTCTAGCGCTCCAGATCACCCTCATCCTGTTTTGCTTCTTCCATAGCATTTATCAACTTGTAATATACCATGTATTTATTGTGTTTATTGCCTATCTCCTCTCTACTAGAATGTCAGCTCCATCAAAACAGGTATCTTTGTTTTATTTACTAATGAATCCTCAGCACTTAAACCAGGGTCTGGCACATAGTTGGCACTCAGTTAATATTTGCGAACTGAGTGAATACTGTATTAGTTTTCTGTGGCTCCTGTAACGAACTATCACACACATGATGACATAAAACAACACCTATTTATTCTCTTAAGTTCTGGAGATCAGAAGTCCAAAATCAGTTTCACTGGGCCAAAACCAAGATTTTGTCAGGGCCACTCTTCCTTCAGAGGCTCTAGGAGAGACTTTGTTTCCTTGCCTTTTCCATCTTCTAGAGCTATACTTCTTGTGTTCCTTGTCTCGTGGCCCATTCCGTCATCTTTAAAGTCCCACAATGGAGCATCATCAAATCGCCCTCTCTCCTAAGGTCGTCACATTGCCTTCTCTCTTCTCTTCCAGATTTCTCTCTGCCCCCTCTTCTAAGAGCACTTGTAATTGCGTTTAGGGCCTGCCTAGATAACCCAGGATAATCTCCACATCTCAAGATCCTTAAATTAATCACATCGGTAAAGTTAGTTATTGTACAAGGTAACATTTACAGGTTCCAGGGATTAGGATCTGGATATCTTTGGGGGTCATTATTCAGCATAGTACAAATACCATGATCAATTCCATTTAATCCCTCAAATTGTAAATTCAATTTTCTAGTGTCATGAATTGAATTATGTCCCCCCAAAAATGTGTGTATCAGCCTGGTTAGGCCATGATTACCAGTATTGTGTGGTTGTCCTCCATTTTGTGATTGTAATTTTCTGTTAAGAGGATTAGGATGGGATTGTAACACCACCCTTACTCAGGTCACCTCCCTAATCCAATGTAAAGGGAGTTTTCCTGGGATGTGGCCTGCACCACCTTTTATCTCTCAAGAGATGAAAGGAAAGGGAAGCAAGCAGAGAGTTGGGGACTTCATGGCACCAAGAAAGTGCAGGGAGCAGAGCAGGTCCTTTGGACCCAGGGTTCCTACGCAGAGAAGCTCCTAGTGCGGGGGAAGATTGATGAGAAAGCCGACAGAGAGAGAAAGGCTTCTACTGGAGTTGACGCCCTGAATTTGGACTTGTAGACTACTTTTACTGTGAAGAAATAAATTTCTCTTTGTTAAAGCTATCCACTTGTGGTATTTCTGTTATAGCAGCACTAGATGACTAAGACACCTTGTCATTATGGTATTTATTTTGTATGAAGTAGGTTGTTAACAGGTGAAAATAGTACTCTGTCATCCAGAGGAGAATTTTAGGAACTATGTCATAAAAATATATAATTTGTAGTGCTTGAGTTTAAATTTGATTTGAGTTTAGATTAAATTTAATTTTAAATTATTTAAATGAAACCAATAGTGTTCTTCAGATATCCCCAAAATTTATCAAGAAATGTAAGATGGGAAGCTTTTCAATTAAAAAGGTATTTTTGATGTATCTTTCCAGATGGGAAAGCTGACAACCTTGCCTACAGGTCTGATATGTGCATCTGTAAGTGTCCGTACAGCCAAAGAAGAGGATCCCAGAAAGCAGCTAGTGAAACCAGAGCAGGTAATTTGCCTACTACAGGTTTGTGAATTTTGTATGAGATAAAGATGATGGAAAAGCTGTGAGTTTGTTACAGGTGGTGTGAATAGTTAAGTGCTCGACTACTAGCTGAAAAGTTGGCAGTTTGAACCCACCCAGAGGTACCCTGGGAGAAAGGCCTGGCAATCTGCTCCTGAAAGGTCACAGCTTTGAAAACTCTATGGAGCAATTCTACTCTGCACACATGGGGTTGTAATGAGTTGCAGTCGACTTGACAGCAATTAACAGCAACATTCATCAAAAATGGTTTTAAAGTATTTGTTAGGCACATTTTATAAGTTCAGAGAAATACTAATAAGGTATCTCAAAGTAAACACTGTATTATATTTAACCCAAACATCTAAAATTCTAGCTCCGATGGAAAACAGTTGATTTTTCTTAATGACTGAAAGACCTTTATTAGTTAATAAGTAGTGTAGTATCTTAGAAATTCTAGGAAGGCTGATTTTTTTGTCTTGAAAAACTAATACAGGTACACCTCATATTAGGAAACGTCAGTTCAAGGAAATCATTAAGATCTCAGTTTTGGAAGTGACCCTAATTAGATGTTTTCTAGTTCATCCTAGAAAACATGGTACCATAATCCCCTCTACAATATGCACACTAAGTGGCAGTTTATCCTCTACATGAATAAAACTCTAGGTAAAGGAATCTAAGCCAGCCCATTATGTTTTCTGACAGCTCTAGTTCATCTTAAAGTCCTTCTTTGTATCAGACACAAACCTGTCTCTTAATAACTTCTACCCATTGGCCTTACATTTCTTGCATTGGTGCCATATAGAAAAATTCTCGTCTCAGATATCATTGCTATTTTCATTAACTAATACTTAAAGTAGTATATCCTACACAAGCCTATTCGTTGCCTTAACCATTCCTCATAAGGCATAGCTTTGACTTCTTCACTATCATGATTATTCTCTAGCGAACGTGTTCAGGATGCTTAATGTTTTTTCTTCAGGTGTAAGGATTTTGACCACTGCGGGATAGAATCAGACTCTGACTTCCCTTCTTCTAGATATTATATTTCTGTTTATGCTGCCCCAAGTCACATTTGTTTTGTATTTATTTTTGTTTTTGAGTGCTCATAATCATCCTTGATCGTAATCAAACTTTGACAGACTGAACTTGGCAGTTCTGTAAAATTCATTAAATCATTTACATGTGCTATTTATTTATTTATTACTTATTAAGCTGTGTCTTCTCTAAATCTTTACTTGTGCATTTGGACTTTTTAAACTCAGTTTCAGGTACATTTATGCTTCTTTAAATTTTATTTTGTTGATCTGGCCCATCATGCCAACTTGTTGAGATCTAATTTTGGTTACCATTTCTGTCCACCACTATACTTTTATCTTCTCTAGCCTCAAGTCACCCCTAAGAAATACCTATATACTAATCATCTGCTTAGTAATATATACTTGAATAAGACAGGCCTAGATCAGAATCCTGTCCTTACCACTAATTGGTTGCATGACATTGACCAGAATTCTTAATGGTGGCCTAAGTATTCTGTTGTATGAATATGTCATTATGAAATGTACAATTTTCATGAATTTTTGGAAATTTAGAAAGCTTCCAATTATTTTGCTATTGTAGTCAGTGCTTTAATGAACCACTTTTTATCTAAATCTTTTGTACATCTGTAGTTATTTCCTCAGGTTAAACAAGAAGAGGGAGAAAGAGAATACCAGGAGTCAGCAAGCATGTAGGGAAGTGAATCTACCCTAAACTGCTAATGAAAATTTATAAAACATTATCCAGTGCTTAGAACAGTGCCTCATACACACCAGAGGAGCTCAGTAAATTCTTTTTGTTGAAAGAGTGAATACCACCTTTATGCATATTAGTCTAGGAAATGTATTAATATTTTGTGCCTTCTGACCTACAATTATTCGAGAAATTTAACCTTAGAGGGGTGATATTTTTAAGCCTAGCTTGACACTCCCATATTTGGACAGCTCAAACTCTAGGTGAGACGATTGGTAACTAGTATTTGGCCCAAATAGCTGAATTTACATATTTCTGAATTTTAAAAGTAAAATTAAGCTCTTTAATGTATTATAGGATACACAGAATTCCTTGTTATATGTTTATATTCCCCAGTACATTTAAAGTATAAGTGAATAACTTATTCAACAAAGTCGCTTGCGAATTCTGTGCCAGGAACTATTCACGAGGATATGTAAGACAGGATCTGTTACTTGAGGAACTTAGACCTTCTGACGGATGAAAATGTGATTTAGGTGGAACATTTCAAGGAAATTTTATTGTGTAAAGTGAGTTATACATCCGTTTAAAACTATTTACAATAAAGCCTCTATAAACCAGAACACTTTATGAATGAGATGTTTAGTTAATTGAGTCTTCTGGTAAACTTGAGGCTAACCAGATAATCTTTTTTTTATTTCAACTCTTCTTAGTAAACATCTTTTTCAAAAGTATCCATGTTGTTGTTATTAGGTGCCATCAAGTCAATTCTGATTCATAGTGACCCTATAGGATACAGTAGAACTGCCCCATAGGGCTTCCAAGGCTGTAATCTTTACAGGAGCAGATTGCTACATCTTTCTCCCATGGACTGCTGGTAAGTTCAAACCGCCAACCTTTTGGTTAGCAGCCAAGCACTTAACCATTGTGCCACCAGGGCTCCTTAAGTATCCATATACTCCAGAAAGGTCTGCCAGGCCATGGGGCAGTCTTTTTTTTTTTTTTTTTTTTTTCAAACCATGAAATTTGGAGTACTCAGATCTGAAATATTGGCAATTGGGCTACATGTGGAAACCCTGGTGGCGTAGTGGTTAAGTGCTACGGCTGCTAATGAAGAGGTTGGCAGTTTAAATCCGCCAGGCGCTCCTTGGAACCCCTATGGGGCAGTTCTACTCTGTCCTGTAGGGTCGCTATGAGTTGGAATCGACTCGACAGCAGTGGGTTTGGTTTTTGGGGGGGGCTATTAAAAAAAAAAAAAAACTTTTTTTTCTTTTTTTACATGTATATCAATAACCACAGACATCCCTGGAAGCTTCTTTTTTTAAATACCTCTTTGATGTGAGTTTGACTTGTTTTTACCAAGAAATGAGAAGAAAAATATTGATTTAAAAGTTCTAGTTATTTGGAGTCTATTTAATTTTAAATGTGGTTTTATAGCCTACCAAATCTAATCATAATTCCTAATCAAATACAAACAAGTTGCATTTATACAGTAAGTGGCCCGGAGTCTTCAGTTCATAGTGGCAATGCGCTTCCCTCAGCGGAGACTATTGTAACAGCTTTTTGGCCGATTCTTAAAAAAAAAACTCACAGTAACGTTGAAATCCTTTTACCATAAACCTTTCAGTTACTCCTAAATGCTCATATTCTAACAAGGAAAATGCTTTAAAGCACTGGATCCTAACCATTTTGACCTCTTTGAGAATCTGATGCTCTTCCTAGAAAAGTGCATACATAAAATTTCGCTTACAATAGACCTCAGATGAAGAACCTCTTCTTTAATTTCAAGTACGTTGTTGTTGTTAGGTTCCGTTGAGTTAGTTCCAAATCAAAGTGACCCTATGCACAACAGAATGAGACGCTGTCCGGTCCTGCACCATCCTCAAAATGTTTGATATGCTGGAACCCATTGTTGCAGCCACTGTGTCAAGCCATCTCATTGAGGGTCTTCTTCTTTTTCTTTGACCCTCTACTTTACCAAGCATGATGTCCTTCTCTAGGGACTAGACTAGTCCCTCCTGATAGCATATCCAAAGTATGTGAGACAAAGTCTCGCCATCCTCGCTTCCAAGGAGCACTCTTGTACTTCTTCCAAGACAGATTTGTTTGTTCTTCTGGCACTCCATGGTATATTTAATATTATTCGCTAACACCATAATTCAAAGGCACCAATGCTTCTTTGGTCTTCCTTATTCATTGTCCACCTTTCGCATGCATATGAATGTGAGGCAATTGAAAATATCATGGTTTGGGTCAGGTGCATCTTAGTTATCAAAATGACATCTTTGCTTTCAACACTTTAAAGAGGTCTTTTGCAGCAGCTCAGCCCAGTGCAACACATCGTTTGATTTCTTGGCTGCTGCTTCCATTGGTGTTGATTGTGGATCCAAGTAAAATGAAATCTTTGATGACTTCAGTCTTTTCTCCATTTATCATGATGTTGCTTATTGGCCCATTTATGAGGATTTTTGTTTTCTTTATATTGGGGTGTAATCCATACTGAAGGCTATAGTCTTTGCTCTTCATCAGTAATTACTTCAAGTCCTCTTCATTTGCAGCAGGCAACCTTGTGTCATCTGCATATCGCAAGCTGTTAATGAGTCTTCCTCCAATCCTTCATAGAGTCCAGCTTCTCAAATTATTTGCTGAGCACATAGATGGAATAAGTATGGTGAAAGGATACAACCCTGACGCACACCTTTCCTGACTTTAAACCACTCAGTATCCCCTTGTTCTGTTCGAACAACTGCCTCTTGGTCTATGTAAAGGTTCCTCATGAACACAATTAAGTGTTCTGGAATTCCTGTTCCTCGCAGTGTTATCCATAATTTGTTATGATCCACACAGTTGAATGCCTTTGTATAGTCAATGAAACACAGGTAAACATCTTTCTGGAATTCTCTGCTTTCAGCCAAGTTCATCTGACATCAGCGGTGATATCTCTGGTTCCACATCCTCTTCTGAAACCAGCCTGAATTTCTGGCAGTTCCCTGTCAAGGTACTACTGCAACTATTTCCGAATTATCTTCAGCAAAATTTTACTTGTGTGTGACATAAATGGAATTGTTCAATCATTTCCACATTCTGTTGGATCACTTTTCTTTGGAATGGGCACAAATATGGCTTTCTCCCAGTCGGTTGGCCAGGTAGCTGTCTTACAAATTTCTTGGCGTAGATGAGTGAACACTGCATCTGTTTCTTGAAACATCTTAATTAGTATTCCGTCAATTCCTGGAGCCTTGTTTTTTGCCAGTACCTTCAGGGCAGCTTGGACTTCTTCCTTTGTATTATCGGTTCTTGATTATATGCTAACTCCTGAAGGGATTAAACATCGACCAATTCTTTTTGGTACATTGACTCTGTGTAGTCTTTCTACCTTCTTTTGTTGCTTCCTGAGTCATTCAATACTTTGCCCATTAAAAAAAAAAAATTTTTTTTTTTTTTTTTCCAAAATTGCAACTTGAGGCTTGAATTTTTTTTTCAGTTCTTTCAGCTTGAGAAATGCTGACCGTTTTCTTCCTTTTGGTTTTCTAATTCTAGGTCTTTGCATTTCATTATATATAATACTTTGTCTTTTCAAGCCGCCCTTTGAAATATTCTGTTCAGCTCATCGTTTCTTCTGCTCACATTAGCTACTCTGCATACAAGAGCAACTGTCAGAGTCTCTTCTGACATCCATTTTGGTCTTTTCTTTCTTTCCTGTCTTTTTAATAACCTTTTGCTTTCTTCATTTATGATGTTCTTGATGTCATTCCACAATTCATCTGGTCTTCAGTCATTAGTGTTCAGTGCATCAAATCAGTTCTTGGGATGGTCTCTAAATTCAGGTGGAATAAACTCAATGTTGTACTTCGGCTATTGTGGGCTTGTTTTAATTTGTTCATCTTCAACTTGAACTTGGACATGAGCAACTGAGTCTGTTCTACAGTTCATCCCTGGCCTTGTTCTGACTGATGATTTTGAGCTTTTCCAACATTTCTTTCCACAGATGTAGTCAATTCTAGTCCTGTGTTTTCCATCTGGTGAGGTCCACATGTGTTGTCACCATTTATGTTGTTGAAAAAAGGTATTTGCAATGAATAAGTCGTTGGTCTTGTAAAATTTTATCATGCAATCTCAGGGGCCATCTGAATCACTAAGGCCATATTATCCAACTGCCAATCCTTATTCTTTGTTTCCAGCTTTCACATTCTAATTACCAATAATTATCAGTGCATCTTGATTGCATGTTTGATCAATTTCAGACTGCAGAGATTGGTAAAATCTTCAGTTTCTTCATCTTTGGCATTAGTTGTTGGTGCATAAATTTGAATAATAGTTGTATTAACTGGCCTTCCTTTTAGGCGTATTGACATTATTCTACCACTGACAGCATTGTACTTCAGGATAGATCTAGAAATGTTCTCTTTGACTATGAATGTGATGCCATTCCTCTTCGTCATTCCTGGCACAGTAGACTGTGTGATTATCTGATTCAAAATGGCCAATATTAGCCTATTTCAGTTCAATAATGCCTAGGATATTGATGTGTATACCTTCCATTTCATTTTTGATGGCTTCCAATTTTCCTAGATTCATACTTCATACATTCCATGTTCCAATTATTACTGGTCGTTTGCGGCTGTTTCTTCTCATTTTGAGTTGTGCCACCTTCATTTGCTGAAAGCTTGACTCCACTCATGTCATTAAGGTCAACTCTACTTTGAGTCAATTTGTCCTACTGTGGTGGCTTGCGTGCTGCTGTGATACTGGAAACTTTGCCACTGGTATTTCAAATACCAGCAGGGTCACCCTTGGTGGAAAGGTTTCAGCAGACCTTCTAGACTAAGACAGACTGGGAAGAAGGACCCAGCAGTCTGCTTTTGAAAAAAATTGGCCAGTGAAAACCTTATGAATAGCAGCAAAACATTGTCTGATATAGTGCCTGAAGATGAGCCCCTGAGGTTGGAAGGCATTCAAGATACAACTGGAGAAGAGCTGCCTCCTCAAAGTAGGGTCAACCTTAATGACATGGATAGAGCCAAGCTTTCGGGACCTTCATTTGCTTATGTGACATGACTCAAAATGAGAAGAAACAGCTGCAAACATCCATTAATAGTTGGGATGTGGAATGTACAAAGTATGAATCTAGGAAAATTTAAATTTGTCAAAAATGAAATGGAATGCATAAACATCACTATCCTAGGCATCAGTGAGCTGAAATGGATTGGTGTTGGCCACTTTGAATCAGACAGTCATATGGTATACTATGCCAGGAATAACAAAGAGGAATGGCATAGCATTCATCGTCAAAGAGGACATTTCAAGATCTATTCTGAAGTGCAACACTGTCTGCGATATAATATTTATGCAGCAACCACTAAGGCCAAAGATGAAGAAATTGAAGATTTTTACCAACTTCTGCAGTCTGAAACTGATCAAACATGCAATCAAGTTGCATTGATAATTACTGGTGATTCAAATGCGAAAGTTGGAACTAAAGAAGGATTGGTAGTTGGAAAATATGGCCTTGGTTATAGAAATGATGATGGAGATTAAGTGATAGAATTTTGCAAGACCAACGACGACTTCATTGCAAATACCTTTTTTCAACAACATAAACGGTAACAATACTGGTCCTCACCAGGTAGAATACACAGGAATCAAATTGACTACATCTGTGGAAACAAATGAGGGAAAAGCTCAGTATCGTCAGTCAGAACAAGGCCAGGGACTGACTGTGGAACAGACCATCAATTGCTCATACGCAAGTTGAAGTTGAAGAAAATTAGAACAAGTCCAGGAAAGCCAAAGTACGACCTTGAGTATATTCTACCTGAATTTAGAGACCATCTCAAGAGTTGATTTGACACATTGAACACTGATGACTGATAACTAGATGAGTTGTGGAATGACATCAAGGACATCATACATGACAAAACCAAGAGGCCATTAAAAAGTCAGAAATGCTAGAAACCATCAAAATGGATGTCAGAAGAGACAGTGAATGTTTGTCTTGAATGTGGGGTAGCTAAAGTGAAAGGAAGAAATGAAAGTAAAAGCTGAACAGAAGATTTGAAAGGGCTACTCAAGAAGACAAAGTGAAGTATTATAATGAAATGTGCAAAGACCTGAAGTAGAAAACCAAAAGTTCAGAACATGTCCAGCATTGCTCAAGCTAAAAGAACTGAAGGAAAAAATCAAGTTTCAGGGTGCATAGTGAAGGATTATATGGGCAACATACTGAATGACACAGGAAGCATCATAAGGAGGTGGAAGAAGTACACAGAGCCACTGTACCAAAAAGAATCAGTAGACGTTCAACCATTTCAGGAGGTAGCATATGATCAAGAACCAATGGTACTGAAGGAAGAAGTCCAAGCTGCATGAAGACATTCTCAAAAAAACAAGCCTCCAGGAATTGACAGAATACCAACTGAGATGTTTCAAGAAACGGATGCAGCACTGGAAGCACTCATGCATCTCTGCCAAGAAATTTGGAAGACAGTTTCCTGGCCAACCAACTGGAAGAGATCCATATTTGTACCTATTCCAAAGAAAGGTGATCCAACAGAATGTGGAAATTATTGAACAGTATCATTAACATCACATATAAGTAAAAATTTGCTGAAGATCATTCAGAAATGGTTACAGCAGTACATCCTCAGTGAACTTCCAGAAATTTCAAGCCAGATTCAGAATAGGATGTGGAACAAGGAATATCATTGCTGATGTCAGATGGATCCTGGCTGAAAGCCAGAGAGATGTTTACCTATGTTTTATTGACTATGCAAAGGCATTTGACTGTAAATTGTGGATAACATTGGGAAGAATGGGAATTCCAGAACACTTAATTGTGCTCATGAAGAACCTGTACTTAGACCAAAAGGCAGTCATTCGAACAGAACAAGGAGATACCGCGTGGTTTAAAGTCAAGAAAGCTGTGCATCAGAGTTATATCCTTCCCCCATATTTATTCAATCTGTATGCTGAACAAATAATATGAGAAGCTGGACAATATGAAGAATGGGGCATCAGAATTGGAGGAAAACTCATTAACAACATGCGTATGCAGATGACACAACCTTGCTTGCTGAAAGTGAAGAGAAATTGAAGCAAGCACTTACTGATGAAGATCAGTTGAAGCAAGCACTTACTGATGAAGATCAGAGACCACAGCCTTCAGTATAGATCACACCTCAACATAAAACAAAAATCCTCATAACTGGACCAGTAAGTAACATCATGATAAACAGAGAAATTACAGAAGTTTTAAGGATTTCATTTTACTTGGAACCATAATCAACACCCATCGAAGCAGCAGTCAGGAAATGAAAGGATGCATTGCATTGGGTAAAAGACCCCTTCAAAGTATTGAAAAGCAAAGTTGTCACTTTAAGGACTGAGGTGCGCCTGACCCAAGCCGTGGTGTTTCATTCGCCTCACAGGCATGTAAAAGCTGGACAATGAATAAAGAAGACTGAAGAGGAATTTATGCCTTTGAGTTGTGGTGTTGGTGAAGGATATTGAATATCTCATGGACTGCCAGAAGAACGAACAAATCTTTCTTGGAGGAAGTACAGCCAGAATGTTCCTTAGAAGCGAGGATGTCAAGACTTTATCTCCCATACTTTGGACATGCTATCAGGAGTGACCAGTCCCTGGAAAAGGACATCATGCTTGGTAGAGGGTCAGCAAAGGAGAGGTACACCCTCGACCAGATGGATTGATACAGTGGCTGCAACAACGGACTCATGTATAACAATCATTGTAAAGATGGTGCAGGACTGGACATTGTTTTGTTCTGTTGTACATAGGGTCACTGTGAGTTGGAACTGACTCGAGGGCACTGAACAACAGCCAACAACTGCTTTGAAGAGACAGCTCTTTCCCATTCATATTTTGAGTTGCTTCTAACCTGAGGGGTCATCTTCAGGCACTATACCAGACGATGTTCTGCTGCTCTTCATAAAATTTTCACTGGCCAGCTTTTTCAGTAGACTGCCAGGTCCTTCTTCCCAGTCTGTCTCAGTCTGTAAGCTCGGCTGAAACCTGTCCACCAAGGGTGACCCTGCTGGTATTTGAAATACCAGTGGCAAAGCTTCCAGCATCACTGCAACACCCAAGCCACCACAGTACGACAAACTGCCAGACACGTGGTGAAATCTAATGTATACTGTGGTGTAAATGAAATATCACCAGGTTTTGATAGGAATAGGGGAGAGAATAAGAAAAGTAAATGCCTAGTGAAGCTTGGAATTCAGTTAGGCTCAAAAATAGAAAGGCTGGGGATGTGATGGACAAATATATAAGTAAATAATTTTCCCCGTTCTAATGCCCAGGCATTCACATACATGCCCCTTTTCTAGAGGAGCAGGGGAACTTTCCTTCATGCATTATGCTTGCTTTATATTTTTAAAAATACGTCTTTTATATAAAAATACACCTCTGACCTTCCTAATTACACGTAGTTGCTAACTTGGTGAATTTATATCCACGCATTAACTCTTTAATCTTATCATGGGTAGCAAATGGTCATTTAGTGGTAAAACAAGGCTTTTGTGACCCACTTCTGGAAGAGTTTCACGAAACCTGTACTGTCTCATGTTTGCTATTGCTGTAGGAATAATCCAAAGCCACTGGTGATTTAGTTCACTTGCTGTTGATTGGTAAACTTGATTCTCCACCGATTATGTCTTTATGATACTTCCTAGAAAGTTTCTATACCCCAAACCTTTAAAATACCTAAAATATAGCCTAACCTAAAAAATAGCTTTTTTTTTTTTTCCCTTAAGGAAATAAGACCTTACCAGGTTAAACTCTTTAATAGTGCTTTTATGTTTTAAATTTGTTTTTATTAAGAATTGATTAGCATCAAAAGGATGTGTATTCAGTATATTAAAAGGTGTAAAAACATAATAATATGATGAACAACCATGTACCTATCACCCAGCTTAAAGGAAAAGGAAAACAAAATTATCTGTGTTCCCATCCCTCCCTGTCATTTTAGAGGTAACCTTTACCCTAAATTTTGATTATTGTTTTCTTCCTTTATTTTATAGATTTACTTTATATGTCTATATTAGTAACAAAATATATATTTTTGGTTTTGCATGTATGTGAACTATAAACTAATGGAAACATACTTGCATGTAATTTTCTGCAATTTAACTTTTTGCTCAACATTATATTCCTGAGATTCATCCAAATTGTTCCATTTAGCTCTAATTTATGAATTTTCTGTACTGTATGATATTCCATTATATGGATATACCACAATTTAATTATCTCTTCTACTGTTGGTGGACATATGAGTTGTTTCCAAACTTTTGCTGTTAAAATATTTCTGTGAACACTTTATGCACATATTTTCAAGTATATGTACCTAGGAGTGGAATTACTGGGTCATGTATGTGGCATCTTCAATTTTACTATAACATCCTGAAGTATTTTTAAAAGTGTTTATACCAGTTTACATCCCTGCAGCCAGTGTCTAAATGTAGCCTTCACATTCATGCCAACACTTGATCTCATCAGAGTTTAACTTACCAATCCAGTGGAGGTGAAACACCGTCTCATTTGCTTTCAGTTTTCACCTCCATAATTACTAATGGAGTTGAACATAATTTTATATATATGTCCTTTAGTGGATGTATAGAAGTATCACATTTTGGATTAATTTGTATTTCCTAATGAATAATTTTGTTGAGCATCTTTCCATGTGCTTATTTACCTCTATAAATCTTCTGTGGCGAAGTGTCTGTTCAAATTTTTGGCCCATTTTTATTAGGTCATTTGTTTTCTTAACAGAGTTTTGAGAGTTCTGTATATCTTTTGGATTATGTGGGTTTTTTTTTTTTTTTTTTTTTTTACCAACCTGGGAGCACTTTAAATATATTCTTGGATTGAGGTTTCTCAGATTAGCAAGGTAATTTCATTCTGCAGAGTTCTCTTGTGTTTGCCGATTCTTAAAAAAAAAAAAGGGTTATTTCCCACCACTGCACTCAATGCCCAGTCTTTGAGACAGTCAGTTTTCCTTGCAGTTCCTTGGGATACAGGGTTTATTTCTAGTTCACCCTTAAGTTGAGTAGATAACAGTTTGAGATACCAGCTTTGTAGTGTCCAGATTGCCCACCTTACACAGTTCTTGGTTTTGTTTCATGTTCCTCATACTCCATGCACCATATTCACCTGTTTTATAGTAAATGCCTTCATAGTAAAACCTGGTTTTATTGGTCATCCCTCTGGGTTTCTGTTTTTACTTAATTTATGGCCTCTGAATATTCTTTATAGCCAGCTTACCCAATTATCCCTGCATCTAAGGTGGTTTTAAAAAATATTTTGTCCAGCATTTTTAGTTGTTTTTAGCAGGAAGGTTGATGAGGATTTCTGTTCTTTCATACTGCCGGAAAAGGAAGTTGATCTGTTTTATGTTTTTGACATAAACTTTTTTTATCTCTAGCTCCCCATATATACTGCACCACCTCTCCAATCTAAATATGTTGAAGAACAGCCTGGTCATTTGCAAATGGGCTTTGCTTCCATCCGCACTACAACTGGTCGTTATGTTGGCTGGTTCAAGGTAAGTAAATTCTGATACTAATTTAATATTGGAGATTTTTAATTTTTATTACATACCAGTTATTCCAGTTACCTATCGATATGTAACAGACTACCCTAAAATCTAGTGACTTAAAAAACAGCAGCCTTTCTATTCTATCTCATGATTTTGTACGTCAGGAATCTGATCACAGTTCAGCCGGAGGATGCTTCCATTGTATGTCATGTTGACAGAGGTCACTCACTGGTGTTCAGTTGGTGGATGAACTGATTTATATAAAGTTCAACACAGCTTCATTCACATCTCTGGCAGCTTGTCAGAGATGACTGAAAAGCCTGGGTTTATCTGGGATTGTCAACTGGAAAACCTAGACATGGCTCTCAAGAATGGTGGTCTCGGGGTAGTCAGGTATCTTACGTGGGCAGTCTAAGGCTCCCAGAAAGAATGTTCTC
Organism: Elephas maximus indicus; assembly: GCF_024166365.1. Classification (NCBI taxonomy): domain Eukaryota; kingdom Metazoa; phylum Chordata; class Mammalia; order Proboscidea; family Elephantidae; genus Elephas; species Elephas maximus. The sequence continues at coordinate 80,160,553 of NC_064846.1, read as the reverse complement.
AGAGGCCCTAGGCAGAAGTTGCTAATCTTATTCTTACCTGTCCTCGAATGTCCAAGAAAATCATTTCCACATTATTCTATTGTTCATTCAAGTCACTGATGCCAGCCCAGTTTTAAAAGGAAGGGAATTAGATGCCACCTCTTAATGAGAGTAGCAGTAAAGAATTTGTGGCTGTATTTAGTCCTCTGTACCACCACTGCATAGGTCAAAGCAGTTCAGCAAGCATGTGTGTGTTACCTGGCCTGTACAAGGCATCGTTTGGTCTTTTACATGAAAGGCTGAGATTACTTCTGAATTGTTTCTTATTTGGTTAAACAAAACGTTGTTCAGTTGTTGGATTAGGCTCATAAAATCATTTTGACTACAGTATAGCCATTGGGCAAAGTAAAATTCACCCAACTTTACTGTTTAATTTTCAGTCAGCGTTATTCATCAGCAGAGTGGTGGAGCAAGCTGTTAAACCGCTTATCATCACATCAACATAGTTGTGCTGGTATCAGTATTACCAGCTGTCGATGTCAGAATGATAATGTTGGTACCATTATTTTTATTTTTTTTTTAGTCTCATGACCACACAGCTTTTCCTCAAATCTAGCCTAACCAATTGTGAATTCCTATGCTTTTTATTTTCTAACCTATTCTCTTAAAAAAATTTCTAATGATCTTATGAAAAACAACATAGCCTTAGGTAAAATACCAAGCCCATATGAATTTCGGTCATTCCAGATGATACTTCAAACTTCTGATGAACACATGGTGTTATTTTTGAAAGTGTGTGCTTGTCACATACCTCTTCTAATAGCACTAGTTGTCTTTTAGGTACACAGCACACATTCTTAATAATTTGGTCTTGGAGGGAAGTAACTAATTAGGGTCTGAATCATGCCCCTGAAGCTATGTGTTGACAGCTGGATGATTCAGACGTAGGTGTCCTGAGACCAGATTTTCCATTGCGTTTTCCAATTTGTATTCACCGAGATAAATTGTTGCTGAGAGATCCTTAAATTGCTATTGTAATTATCATCCAATTTAAGACTAAAAAACCATTATATTCTGTTAATATGCCAAAATGAATAAGTTGAAGAATAGCATTTTTTAATGCATTTTATCCTCAATGTAAACTATTCTGTCTTTCTGGTTTTTCTGTAAAAACGTAGCTATTCTTTAAAAATTACTTCTAACTCAAGTTACATTCTGCATTAAACCTAGGATCACGTAGGGCAAAGTCAATTCCTAGTGCTGCACCTTAGTATGTTGAAATTTAGGTAGCAGTGACCCCCAGTGGTAAAAGTGAATTCCTAAACACAGCTAAGGAAAATTCCCCATAAGAAGTGACTAGCTTTCTTCCTCAATGGTTTAATGATTTCCAAACAGCTAGTCAATAGATATTTTCATTTGGAAGATGAAATTTTCCTGAGAGACCGTTCCTAAGGAGAACTAGCTCAGTGGCTGCAGCTCTGGGCTGGCTTGTACAGCTTTAAACTAGGACGGACAGGATGGACCTCTGCGTCTCTGATTAACATTACAACGTCCAAGAAGAAATTACTAGGACCGAGATAGCTCCGTGGCAGTAACTTACTTCTTTCCTGTCTAATATATTCATTTCTAGTTTCTTTGCTTTGAAAATCTCTTGATCTTGTTTTTTTTTTCACCCCCATGGTTTTATAGCAACTCGTTCAGAGAAGGAGACCACATGTTTGAATTGTGTTTTCTGGCCCCTACAGTAGAGTACAGCATAACTATGGGTAAAACTTTTTGTGCCTTTATTTTTCTTCTGATATATTTGAGATAATAGCTATCAATTAATAACTATTTATAGCTATCTTCCTTGCATTAAAACAAATTAGTTAGCATCAGGTAAGAGAAAAAAATTACTTTAAAGGTTTAATCCCTCCAGAGTGTTAATAGGATCTTGATTTGTAGTAAATTTATGTTCCTGTTTAAGAACAGAACGGACACCAGTCTGTGTAGGATGATTTTTATCCTACGATAAATGTCTTTATTAGATTTTTTCTAATGCTAATACACACTAAGAAAAAAAGGAGAAGATGAAGCCCTTTTCTTTAGTTTTTTCCCCCTTTGCTTTTTCTCACAAATTATGTTGTTGCTCTTGCATCTTTGTCAGTCAGATGTTTCTTCTGAGCTTCTATACCACCCTTCGTGTTTTATTTAAATTACATTCATTCTTCTAGGCAGTTGTAAAATGATAAATCTGTGTTGCTGCAATATTTTTTCTCTGAGTCGCACTGAGTTTTTTTATAGGCATTACTCTTCCTCATTTATATGAAGAAAGTAGTAAACAAATATTACCCCTGTTAAATAGAATGGAAAGCAAGAAAAGAGAGGCTAAGTTTTTTCATAGTGAATAAATAGGAAAGCTGGATTTAGATCTGGGTACAATGCCATGTTATTAATCTCTATTCTTGAAATACTGAGAAACTTTTTTTTCTAAAAGGCGAGCAACAACTATTTACCTATTATTTCATCTATCAAGTAAACGTTTTGATATAATCTCAGAGATGTAGACTATTTTATCCAATTATTGACAGCTTCAAAAATCCAAATGTCATTTTTCTCTTTTTATGCTTAGGGTGTATATGTCTTTGTGAAAAATGGGATAATGGATACGGTACAATTTGGGAAAGGTAGGTGAGTAAACTGTCCATAATTAGAAATGTTCTATTGTTTTTAAGTTGCAAGATTTAAATGTGAGAAAAATAAAAACATGATGTGTTATCTATTATCAGGCTTTTGCCAACTCAGAAGATACTGTGTAGCAGTTTGTTAAAAATAATAACAAAGCAATAGTAACTACCATTTATTTAGTGATTAGTATGTACTAAGGTACTGTGCTTAGCATTTTCATAATTTATCTAATTTTATTTTTGTAGCAATTCTGTGAAAGTTAGTATTATAATTATCTCCATTTTATAAATGAGGAAACTGAGGTTTAGAAACATTAAATAGGTTACCAAAGTGACATAGCTAGTAAGTGCTAGTGCCTGGACTTAAACCGAGGTCTGTTTTAACTACAGAGTCCATATTATATATTCATAAAGCACAAATTAAGATGTCTCCATTGTTTTAAATCATTTTAAATAAATGTTATTTGCTGCTAAAATACACAGTATTTTGCTATTGATTGCTAGGGAACAATATGGCAGTCACCCTGGAATATTTATGCTAATGTTGGAAAGCATTGTTTTTGACTCTGTAGTTTGTTATATGGTATTTAGCAACAGATATAGCTTCCTAATATGCTTGGCTTACGCCAGTTATCAAAATAAATATGTACTGGGATCAGAAAAATCAGCTAAAATTTTAGATGTCTCCATGAAGTTTGTGACTTATACTTGAATTACTATTATTTTATGTATGTAAGAATTAATTCAAAGTTATATCCCTCATCGATCTTGAGGAATATGATTAAATAAGTGATTGCCATTAAATAAACTGTGATGGAAGAATGTATTTTTGGATTGTGTATAACCAGAAACAATTTAAATATGTAAAAAGCCAAGAAATCTGTATTGTTGCCCATTCTTCATCTCTTTTTACCTAGGCTCACTTCTCATCCTGACCATTGGTTTTACTTAAGAGCAACGGCTGCTCTGGGGTAGATTGGGGAGCAGTGGCAAACAAGGCCTAGTAGCTGAGTGTATCCCTAGAATATTATTCAAAGCTGCCTAATAGAGTATCTATTTCGATTCTTACTGGATCTTACCAATTTTACAGATAAGGGCAGAAGCATGTGCATTGTAGAGATATATACACAATCAGGAATTCACTTCACAATAATCCATATTAGGGTGTGCACTCTACCATCATATTTCATTAAAGAATAATGAGCACCTGTATCATTAAGAATGCAAATATCAGTAAATCAGCTACTGAAGGAAGATTTCATTTTTGTAACAAGTACCTATTACAGTTATCTTTTTAAATGCTGTTCATGTCATTATTTTGTATATTTCTTTTGAAGAACATTCGAACCAGCTACTACGTGTTACCTTAGCAAATCCCTTTAACCTTCTTGCATTATGCCTATGTATAATGCCCAATTGTGGTATATCATTTGTATTAATTTTTAACTGATTTTTTGAGATGCATATGTTTATCTGAAGAATCCGCCTGGAGATTTTCTTCCCAAAATTGGAGTGATTACAGTTTCAGGATTGGCAGGCTTGGTTTCAGCAAGAAAAGGTAGGGTTTAAAAATATATATTCTCCTTTTAATGTCATTATATTCTGAATTTTGCTGCCATGAAGAAACCTCATATCACTTTATTGAATATTATCCGACGGCACTGGGTTTTTTGGGTATCAGTATAGGCTACCATAAAAATTTTTAGATTCTATAGTATAGCATGTTTACTTTTATAAAGTCTGTATTTTCAAAAAATATAGCTATTCCAAAAGATGTCTAGCATCATTAGTCATTAGGTAAATACAAATTAAAACTATTCTGAAATACCACTACACAACTATTAGAATGGCTAAAATTAAAAAGACTGACCATACTATGTGTAGTCAAGGATATGGAGCAACTGAAACTCTCATCCATTGCTGGTGGGAATGCAAAATGGTACAGCCGTTATTGAAAACAGCTTGGCAATTTCTCATGAAATTTAAAATACACTTAAACCATATGACCTAGCAATCCCACTCCTGGGTATTTACCCTGGAGAAATGAAAAATTATGTTCCCTCAAAAACCTGTACGCAAATATTTATAGTAGTTCTTTTCATAATTACCCAAAGCTGGAAATAACCCAAATGTCCTTCGAAGGGTAAGTAGATAAACTGTGATACATACAGCAGAATATTACTCAGCAACAAAAAGGAATGCACTATTGAGACCTGCAACAATTTGGATGAATCTGTTGAAAGAAGCCAGTCTAAAAAAGCTACATACTGTATTATTCCATTTATCTGACATTCTCAAAAATAACAACACTGTAGCGACAGAGAACAAATCAGTGGCTCCCAGGGTTAGGAGTGGTGAGAAGGTGTGACCGCAAAGGGATGGCATGAGGTAGTTTTTTGGCATAATAGAACTGTTCTGTATCTTGATTGTGGTTGTGGTAACATGACTCTCTACATATATTCTAATTCATAGAACTGTACACCAAAAAAGCCAAATTTACTGTATGATAATTTAAAAATAAAAATTAAAAAAATACATGTAATTGTTCTGATTAAAATTATTATCTGCCATTTTATTTCTCATATTCTAGGAAACATTTTTAAAAAGGTCTTAATAGTCTCTAGCTACAAAAAAAAAGATCTTGAAAGTTTTGTTAATGTAAAAATATATACTAATCACTCAAACTGTTTCTCTTCTTATTCATAATCACCCATATTCTAAGGGACTGTGTTTAAAATTTCAGACGGAGATGCTGACATCTAAAAAAACTTGATTCTCTCCTGGTCTCATCCTGACTAAGGTTGCTGGGACTGCCATCAGCCAGCTCACAATGGAGTTTGAGAAAGTAGACAGCTCACTACTTTCATTCAGCATGAAAGCTCAATATGTTTGATTCCTTTGCCTCTCTTTACACACTGTGTCACTATCAACTTAGCCCATCCTTCCTACTATGCCACTTGTATAGTTGGTCCCCAAGTTCATTCATTCACTAGGAGGACTCACAGGCCTCAGCACATAGTTTTATTTATGGCTAAGATTTATTACAATAAAAGGAAGGAAAGCAAAATCAACAAAGGGAAAAGGCACATGAGGCAAAGTCGAGAGGAAACCAGGTGCAAACTTCAAGGATTCTCTCCCAGGGAAGTCACATAGGACACACTTAATTACTCCAACGATGAACTGTAACAGTATGTGTGAACTGTTGTCAACCAGGGAAGCTCTTTAGAAACTTGAGTACCCAAGGTTTCTGTTAGGAGCCAGTCACATAGGCACTGTCCGCCCAGCATGTACCAAAGTTCCAGACTCCCAGAAGAAAAGCAGATGTTCAGCATAAATCACATTGTTTGTACAGTTTAGTTACAGTGATCCACTGTTATCATTTAGGGAAAGTTTTACATCAGTGTAGGGAACTGCGTATCAGTCACATTTCCAGATACCAGCCAAGGACCATCCTTGCAAGCAGGCCTTTCTAAGGACAGCAGTCTCAAGCCTTCTTTGTTAAGTTTTTTTCTGTACACTGTTAAAAATAACTCTCATAAGCACATACTGAAATTTTGTATTTGACCATCTTTCACCTCTGGGCATTGAAAATCCCTCTCAGTAGTCATTACTACCACCCTTCTTCACCCAAGCCCTTATGAAGCTAGTGTAGTTCCCCGGTCCGTAGACATTTTAGTCACCTTCAATCCATTCTCTGTCCATGCCTCAGTTTTTAATTACTGTCCCCAAACTAAGTTACATACGTTTGGAAGACGCAACTCAACCAGTCTGAACTCTGATATCAGATAACCTTGTGATTGGTTTACCCAGCTTTATTCCTCAACGCAACCTCAACTCAAGCGCACCTAATTGGATACAAAAACCTCTGTGTAATTAACTGTAAGAACATTGCAGCATTTTAACTCTAACCTATATATCTCACCCCAGTGGACCTAACACTCTGTCCTCTAGCTGATATTAACACCTCCCTATATCCTGTTTTGGAGCCCTGGTGGAGCAGTGGTTAAAGAGTTTGGCTGCTAACCAAAAGGTTGGCACTTCAAATCCACTAGCCGCTCTGGGGAAACCGTGTGGGGCAGCTCTACTCTGTCCTGTAGGGTCGCTATGAGTCGGAATTGACTTGACGGCAATAGGTTCGGTTTATATCCCATTTCTTATTCTAACACTGTGAACAACTTCTAATTTAAAACATATTATAAATGATTTGTTAAGAAATCATGGAATGAGAACCATGTATCTGATAAGGGTTTAATATCCAGAATATATGAAAAACTCCTATAACTTAACAAAAAGACAAGTGACCCAATCAAAAAATGGGCAAACACCTGGAGTGAAGGTGAATGAAGAACACCAAAGACATATGGAAAAGATGAGCCCAACAGGCCAAAAGGGCCACATAAAGCAGAGACTACGTCAGCCTGAGACCAGAAGAACTAGATGGTGCTTGGCTACCACCGATCACTACCCTGGCAGGGAACACAACAGAGAATCCCTGATGGAGCAGGAGAACAGTGGGATGCAGATTTCAAATTCTCATAAAAAGACCAGCCTTAGTGGCCTGACTGAAACTAGAGGGACCCTGGAGGTCATGGTCCCCAGACCCTTTGTTAGCCCAAGACTGGAACTATTCTCGAAGCCAACTCTTCAGACAGGGATTGGACTGGACTATAAGATAGATAATGATACTGGTGAGGAGTGAGCTTCTTTGCTCGAGTAGACACACCAGACTATGTGGGCAACTCCTGCCTGGAGGGGAGATGAGAAGGCAGAGGGGTTGAATGGACACCGGGAATACAGGGAGCAGAGGAAGAATGTGCAGTCTCATTAGGGGGAGAGCAGCTAGGAGTACATAGCAAGGTGTGTATAACTTTTTGTATAAGAGACTCACTTGATTTGTAAACTTTCAGTTAAAGCACAATAAATAAATAAATTTAAAAATTTTTTAAAAAAAGGGCAAAAATATTGAATAAATGTTTCACCAAAGAAGATATACAAAGAAAAGATGCTTGATGTCATTAGTAGTTGTTGTGTGCCATCAAGTCAATTCCAACACATAGCAACCCTATAGGACTGAGTAGAACTGCTCCATAGGGTTTTCTAGGCTGAAATCTTTATGGGAGCAGATCACCAGGTCTTTTTTCCTACGGAGCAGCTGATGTGTTTGAAATGTTGACCTTTTGGTTAGCAGCCGAGCACTTAACCATTGCACCACCAGGGCTCCTCTTATGTCTGTAGGGAGATGGAAATCAAAACTGCAGTGGGATACCATCTAACTCCTACTACGGTGGCTACAATTAAAAAAAAAAAAAGGACAACAACAGGTATTGATGAGGCTGTAGAGAAATTGGAACCCTCATCCATTGCTGGTGGGAATGCAAAATGGTACAGCCACCGTGAAAAACAGTTTTAACAGTTCCTCATAAAGTTAAACAGAACTAACTACCAAATGACCCAACAATCACAATTGTAGCAACATACCAAAAAGACTTGAAATCAGGAACACAATAGACTCTTGTACACCAGTGTTCATTACAGCACTGTTCACAATAGCCAAAAGGTGGAAACAGCCTAAATGTCCCATCAACAGATGAATGGATAGACAAAATGTAGTATACACATGCAATGGGATAACATTCTGCCAAAAAGACTAATGAAGTTCTGATACATGCTACATACAACATGGATGAATCTTGAAAACATTATGCTGAGTGAAATTTAGTCAGTCACAAAAGGAAAATATTGTATGACCCCACTTATATGAAATAGGCAAATATATAGAGATCAAAGTTTATTAGTGGTTACCAGGGATGGGAGGGAGGGGGAAAGGGGAAGCCTTTGCTTAGGGAGCACTGAGTTTCTGTTAACGGTGATGGAATAATTTGGAAGGGATAGTGGCGATAGTTGCACAGCATAATAAACAAAATTAATGTCACTGAACTGTACACGTAAAAAATGTTGAATTGGCCAATGTTTTGTTATATATATATTTTTTAATTTTGTTGTAAAAATATAAAGAATACAACATTGGCCAATTCAACATTTTTCCTGTGTACATTCAGTAAAACCAGTCACATCAATCATTTATGTATTTTTTGCCACAATAAAAATAAAATAAGAAAAAGAATAATTGAAATCCAGTATTATAATATGTAAAATCAGACTCAGAGAATGAAATTTTGATGTAAATTGGCCAAAGTGTATTACTCAGTTTCTCAGTGAGCAACTCATAGTCCTCCTGTAAGAGAAAACATTCCTTAGGTCATTCGTCGTTATCTCAGAATGTTAGAGCTGGAATAATCTAACCCAATGTTTTCAAACTGCGTATCTCAGCCTATTATTAGGTAGTGAAATAAAAACAGTGGATCTCAGGAAGCATTTTATTAGGAAAAATAAAATACAGGAGAAAAGCAAATATCAGTGTGTTTTATATATTTTTTTTATATATATAGTATGGCTAAATATTTTGAAACTTGTTTTCAGTGAAGTGTGTGTGTCTCTGATAGATCATAGGTCATAATGTAAAATTTATTCTTTATGATGAGTTATGGGTCAGAAAAAGTTTGAAAGCTATTGGTTTATTCTAACCCTCTTATGTTACAGATAGAAGTCCAGAGAAATTAAAGCACTCAATGAATAGTACACAGATAGTTAGTGGCTGTGTCTAGAGTCCTTCCCAAATTACAGGAGGAGGGCTGTTGAACCCAAATGAAATGTATTTTTTGTAGACTGGCCTCTCCTGTCAAGTAAAGAGAGGATGAACGTAAGTCTTTTTAACCTCTAAAATGATACATGAAGGAAAAACTACCACCTTCCAACTTTAGGAGTAGCACAATTAGGGGAATTTGGCTGAATCAAGGGAACTTACAGCAAGAGATGTTAGGACAGTAAAATCAAGAACAAATCTACACTCTTAGCAGATCCTGGAATAATAGTAAATAGAGCTGGAGTAAAGAGCAACTCACAACATGTTTTTATATACCTAGACCCTCTTTTACAGCACCACTAAAACCAATATAAAGGAAAGCCAAACTAGAGGTTGAAGCAACCCACCTACTCAGTCTACTGTAGACACGACTGTAATAGTTCAGCCTGACAGAGAAATACCTCTTTTTACCTTCCCTAAACTGCAAAGTTGCCTGCTAATATTGCCAGCTATTTTTCACCTTAGTCTTTATTGATATATCAGGTAAGCAGTTTCCTTTCAAATTGAGGGTTGTAAAAGCCATTCCAGAGGATAAAAGTACTTACTTCACTTAAAGAATTCCTTCATCCAATTGTCCAGATCATATTTAAAGAGCCCAAGGTACTCAGATAAGGGTTTATTTCCATAATTAAGATACATATTGTCTTGATCAGTGATCTGTTGGAGCTAAGCTATAGCTTCGATCCATGGGTTTCAAACTGTTCTGTAGAACCCGTGGTTCCATGGAGGTATTTAGGGGTGGTAAAGGGATAAGGGAAAAGCCATCCAGGCAGGGTTCAAGCCTGAGAATCCCACTCCCAGAGCAGCTTCAAGTTTATAGATTTTATATATTGAAGTTCCTAGTAAAATTCTATTTGGAGGGATTTTTTTTTTTTTAAGGGATTTTACTGTCAAAAAAGAAGTTTGAAAATAACTCTTAGGTAGTTAAGTCAGTTTTGGAAATGCATTAATTATCTCACATTAGAATTATAAATTATTCATTACTCTAAATCAGTGACATGAAGGAGTTAGGTACCTTTTAAAGTTCTTAGCTGATTAGTTAGTTGAATATTTCACCTTCCTAAGGACTTAATCAAGAAAGGATATATAGAAGAGAGAGTCCGTTTCATTTTAATGATGGTGTCACAAACATAGTAGGTGATTAATTCTCTGTATTTTCATGCTTTATTAGATAACTTGAAAAAAATGTGGTTACAACTTTGGGTTTCTTAGGACATGAAAATATACCTCGATTTTAAATTAGAAGAAAATTGGCAAACCTTTTTGTGGAGGTAATTATCAGTGTTAGATTGAGAACACTTTTCTTAAATTGGACATGACAACAAAGGGGTATTAATTAAATCGAGATCCTTAAGGATGTTTTAGCTACTGTCTTAATCCGTATTGTTACCTAACGAACAATTTAACATAGAGTGATGACTTGAAGGGAAATAAAGAGAACATTAAGGTTATAAAATCATCGAGTCTCTGGTTGCATGTGTTTGGAGTTTAATAATTTGCTTGAATTTTATAGGTTCTAGATTTAAGAAAATTGCTTATCCACTGGGACTAGCCACTGTAGGAGCAACTGTTTGCTACCCAGTTCAGTCAATAATCATTGCAAAGGTAAGTTCTTTCTCAATGATGACGACATTTCAATATTTGTTTAAGCTCTAAGTGTGACAAATTTAAATGTTGCATGGCACCTGTAACACTTAATTTTCGGAAAGATATAGTTTATATCAACTCTTACATTGGCAAAATCACATTAGCATCTCAGCATGGTAAATGCTATTCTTAATTACATGACTGTCACAAATAAATAGGATGGATTTATTGAAATATAATTGAGCAATATAAATGCTGGTTTGGGGATTAAGTTCAGAGACACTGAATTAGAATTTATGGGGAGAAATATTGCTTTATTGTTGAGGTATGTAAAATTCAACTTTTAATTAGTAGAAAATTACACCTGCTGGCAGCTGTTCCATTCAGCAGATTAACATAATGCAAGAAACAACCAATTGGTAGATAACGGAGGGTTCAGAAGATTAAAAAAAAGGTACATGTATACAAACTCAATTTTGAAACCACCCTGGAACTAAGAAACCCCTTCTGTAAATGCTTATAGTTGTTCAGTAGTTCTCTTGTGAGCTCATCAAAACATTCCCCTAATGGTGTGAACAATTCATGTCAGTATTTTTTTGTATTTCATTTCTTTAGCACACGTTTGGATTGAGAAGGAGAACTTCAGCAAATGCAATCTTTTCTTGTTCTCCTTCTTAATTGCCAGCATTTTCCCTGCACATTTGAAGTAGTGTGTAGTGTTATCAGAAGGACTTTCTGTACTTGTATTCTCATTACTGCATCTCTTTAATTATTGATGTCGACAAAACTGCCTGTTCAGTATTTTGAGAATGTCAAGGATATAGTGCATATGTAGCTTGTAATGTGGTCAAGCTATAAAAGCTGATAAAAAAAAAGCAAAGGAAAAGAGCATTATTCGTTATATCTAGGAAGAGTTGAGATAATTTATGGAAAAAAAGATACACTTATTTTTTAAAACTTTCCTAAGAATTTACATATAAATAAGCTACTTCAATTCATAAAATGTTAGTGCTGAAGAAAACTCTGAACTCATTTAATTCTACTTCCTCATTTTGTCATTTACCAATAAGGAAACTATGGCCCAGAGAGGTTTCACATTGAATGACTTACCCAGGGTCATACTCAACTCCAGGTGTCCTGCTTTGCTGTTCATTACCATTCCCAATGCTTCTCCTTTTTTCCTTTAAAATAATGACTTCATGTGTTTTATAAAAATACCTACTTATCGTAAATAATTAATACAGAAAAGTATAGAAAAAACTAAACCCACCCCAGTGCTGTCGAGTCGATTCCGACTCATAGCGACCCTATAGGACAGAGTAGAACTGCCCCATAGAGTTTCCAAGGAGCACCTGGCAGATTCGAACTGCCGACCATTTGGTTAGCAGCCGTAGCACTCCGCCACAAAACTACTCACCTTAAATCCTTCCATTCAGAAAAATAACAGTGTTGACTTTTAATCCATTGTTATTCTAGACATCTCTCCTTGCATATATAAAAAGACAGGTGGGTGGATTGTTCTTGTTACGTGCCCTCAAGTCAGTTCTGACTCATAGCGACCCTGTGTACAACAGAACGAAACACTGTCCAGTTCTGCACCATCCTCACAATCCTTGTTATGCTTCAGCTCATTCTTGCAACTACTGTGTCAGTCCATCTCATTGAGGGTCGTCGTCTTTTTTGCTAACCCACTACTTTACCAAACATGATGTCCTTCTCCAGGAACTGGTCCCTCCTGATCATATCTAAAGTACGTGAGATGAAGTCTCGCCATCCTTGCTTCTAAGAAACATTCTGGCTGTACTTCTTCCAAGACAGATTTGTTCGTTCTTCTGGCAGTCTACAGTATATTCAGTATTCTTCACCAATACCATAATTCAAAGGCATCAATTCTTTGATCTTCCATATTCATTGTCCAGCTTTCACGTGCATAGGAGGCAATTGAAAACACCGTGGCTTGGGTCAGGTTCACCTTCATCTTCAAGGTGACATCTTTGCTTTTTAACACTTCAAGGAGGTCCTCTGCAGCAGATTTGCCCAATGCAATGAGTCTTTTGATTTCTTGACCACTGCTTCCCTGGCATAGATTGTGGATCCCAGTAAAATGAAATCTTTGACAACTTCAATCTTTTCTCCATTTATCATGATGTTGCTCACTGGTCCGGTTGTGAGGATTTTTGTTTTCTTTATGTGGAGGTGCAATCCAGACTGAAGGCTATAGCCTTTGATCTTCATCAATAAGTGCTTCAAGGGCATTGATTGTTGATCTACGAACAATAAAATCCTTGACAATTTTGATTTCTTTGCCATTTATTATGATGTTGTTTATTGGTCCAGTTGTAAGGATTTTCATTTTCTTTATGTTGAGGTCTAATCCATATTGAAGATTGTGGCCTTTGTTCTTCATTAGTATGCGCTTCAAGTTGTCTTCACTTTTAGCAAGCAAGGTTGTGTCATCTGCATTTTGCAAGTTGTTAATGAGTCTTCCTCCAAACCTAATGCTGCATTCTTCTTCATAAAGTCCACCTTCTCAGATTATTTGCTCAGCATACAGAATGAATATGTATGGTGAATGGATATAACCCTGCCGCATATATTTTCCAGTTTTAAACCACACAGTATCCCCTTGTTTTGTTCAAATGTTCAAACCTGTATGTTTAATCTATGTACAGGTTCCGTATGAGCACAATGAAGTCTTCTGAAATTCTTATTCTTGGCAATGTTATCCATAATTTGTTATGATCCACACAGTCGAATGCCTTTGTGTAGCCAATAAAACACAGGTAAACATCTTTCTGGTGTTCTCTGCTTTCAGCCAAGATCCGTCTGATAACAGGAATGATATCTCTTGTTCCACACCCTCCTCTGAATCCAGCTTGAATTTCTGGCAGTTCGTTGTCGATGTATGACTACAGCTGTTTTTGATTTATTGTCAGCAAAATTTTGCTTGTATGCAATATTAATGGTATTGTTCGATAATTTCTGCATTCCATTGGATAACATTTCTTTGACATGACCACAAATATGGACCTCTTCCAGTCAGTTGGCCAGGTAGCTGTCCAAATCTTGCCATGGATGATTGAGTGCTTCCAGCATTGCATCTGTTCATTGAAGCATCTCAATTGGTATTCTATCATTTTCTGGAGCCTTGTTTTTCGCCAGTGTTTTCAGTGCAGCTTGGACTTCTTCCTTCAGCACCATCAGTTCTTCATCATACGCGGCCTCCTAAAATGTTTGAGTATTGACCAATTCTTTTTGATACTGTGACTCTGTGTATTCCGTCTATCTTCTTTTGATGCCTCCTGCATCATTAATTTTTTGCCCACAGAAACTTTCAGTATTGGAACTCAAGGCTTGCATATTTTCCTCAATTCTTCCAGCTTGGGAAATGCTGAGCATGTTCTTTCTTTTTGGTTTCCTATCCCCAGGTCTTTGCTACATTTCGTTATAATATTTTACTCAGTCTTCTCGAGGCACCCTTTGAAATCTTCTGTTTACTCTCTTACTTCATCATTTCTTCCATTCGCTTTAGCTACTCTGTGCTCAAGAGCAAGTTTAAAAGGAGAAATGAAGTCTTGATACATGCTATCATATGAATGGAGCTGCTGGAAGACATTATGCTGAGTGAAACTAGGCAACCACAAAAGGACAAATATTGTATGACTTCACGTCTATAAAAAGACTAGAAAAGGCAAATGTATAGAGAGCTTATTATTGGTTACCAGGAGTGGGAGGGAGGGGAAAGGGGGGTTAACAGTGATGGAAATACCATGTTGATTTAGGATAGGGTTGCACAGGTGCTTATTGTAATTGCTGTCAATAAGTCGTACACCTGTAAAAAGTTGTCCTTCTACCAAATAGAATATAATCCTGTGGAGAAATTCATTGATGGTTTTTCTTTTTTTATGAGTAGGAGAAAGTACCTTAAAATTTTAAGCCAAAATATTAACACATAGCATCTTAAAATCTCATTTTCTTAGCTGTTGATTATCTCAAACTACCTTTCTAAAACTCCTGTTAAATACACATAAAATTTTAAACACATCTTACAATATGAATGCAAAGTATAAACTTTTAAGTCTTTTATGTGAGGCAAATAATGTTTCATATAAGATGTAGAAAATGGTGATTTGTGTTATGATCTAAATATTTATATCTTTTGATACTGGGTATTCATATAAAGTACCTGATGTAACTTTAAAAATATTTGTTATTTTAACTTTTTGAAATATATGTTATTTGATTATTTTAACTAGGTAACTGGGAAAAAGGCATATGCTGTAAGCCAGCAAATCTATGAAGCAGTTAAATCATTGTGGACAAAAAGCAACAAAAAAGAATCACTCCCTGAACCTAAAGAAAAAACTGAGGTGGAGTTTCAGTGGACCAAAAAGGTAGACCTTGAGTTATTTCGATGGATGTTGTCTTGGAATGAGGGTGGTAACACAGGTTAAGGATAGAATGAAAGTAGATGAAGGGAGCTTAATATTTTCTACGATAATTTTTTTAGGATATTTTATCATTTTTGTAAAAATGGTTCACTTATTAAGTAAAAATATTTTTGGTAAACAGGTAGGAAGTTATGCTGAAACAGAAATACCTACAAAGACAACTCAAGTCCTGAAACATTCAGTGCCTTTGCCAACAGAACTCAGCTCCGAAACAAAGACCAAATCAGAACCCACCTCAGGTTTGTTTGGAATAATTCAGTTTTGTAATTTGATAGTATTGTAATTCATAGCTTGAACTTATTTATGTCTCTTCATCAATGTTTTGTTTTTCTCATATCTGTACTTTGTATCTTTTTAGGTTATGAGGTACTCAGGGCCTGGGATTTTTTTAAATTGCCACGGAGTTCATAACACAGATCTTTGTGTATGACGGTATAGAGTAGCACTGGTGGGTGGGTTGGCTGAGTGAAGCATTTAATGTCACTTTGTAAATATGAGCTTTTTATCAGGTGGGGGGAAGATGTGCCTTTCCGGATTCTATCAATGTCAGGCTATAGGTGTGCATAGAAGAAATACCAACTTCTGTTTCATTTAGGCTTTTTCCCTCTCTTA
Source organism: Elephas maximus indicus (assembly GCF_024166365.1). Taxonomy (NCBI): domain Eukaryota; kingdom Metazoa; phylum Chordata; class Mammalia; order Proboscidea; family Elephantidae; genus Elephas; species Elephas maximus. The sequence goes on along the minus strand of NC_064846.1, from coordinate 80,144,555 downwards.
GCCTCTTTATTTATTTATTTTTAGATTTCACTTTCCATAGTTTTATTTAGTTTAGGTACTTGGAGTACTTTCAGGTTCAAGTAGTAGAAATGGCACCGATTATAATACTAATTGGGAGAAAGATGTAGCAGTCTGCTTCTGTAAAGAACTGCAGCCTTGGAAACCTCGTGGGGGCAGTTCTACTCCGTCCTGTAGAGTCACTATGAGTTGGAACCGACTTCATGGAAATGAGTTTTCGAGTATAATGCTAATAACTTTGTTATTATTAGATACTGGCAATTAGTACTTTGTGGGACCAGATTAGTACTTTGTGGGACCAAGTAGTGGTAATTATACTTTCTAGGTAAATACTGCTGTAGTTGCACTATGATCAAAAATAAGGTAATGGTGTTTAATACCATTTCAACTATGTGTTCACCTACACTCAACCAGTCACTGTCTTGCATAGGTTTGTCTGTCTGTGCAATGTGAATGTTTTATTGCAAAAGGGAATACGAGCAGAGAGGTAGAGACTTAGGCAATAATATGAATATCTATCTTTTATTGAAAACCTACTATGATGTAAAGGGCTGTAAGTATATTATTTAATATTTATCCCAAAACAAAAAACTGGGTGTGTAGTAATTATTTCCACTCTATGGTGAAGAGACTGGGACCCTAGGAGCATACATAACTTGCCCAAAGTCATACAGCTTGTGAGTAGCAGAACTGTGTTTATAGCCTAGATCTTCCTGACACCAAAGTCTAAACTCTTTCCAGTGTGCATAGATCATTTAAAACCAGAGCTTAGCCTCTAATGTCTACTTCCTCCCTCTCTTTTTAAAAGCTGTCACTGAGTAACAAACCTGATTTTACTATTTTCCTCTGTCACCTCTCCTTAATCAAGATAAGTTATACAGTTTTTAGATGTCTCTGAATAATCTGCAATTGAACTTACTCCCATAAGTGTATGACGTATCTGGTCATTTTTCTAAATGCCTGTCAATTCCCGAGTATCTTCGTGAAGATGAAACATACTACAGCTTAATGATGGGGCCAAAGCCATCACTAGCTAATGTCTTTTCTTTACACATCTGGGTTCTGGAGCTCTTTACCCTCCTGTCATATTTCAGATGGTGGTGGGTAATGTGATAGATGAAAAGCACTCTGTGGAGATACGCAGAGGGGGGAGAGATATGCCAGTGCCATTCATTCTTATCATATATAATTCCAAGTTAATTATACAATAGACCCTTGGGATTCAGTGTTTCTACAGTTTGCATGCAATCCCAAAGTTCCATGATGTGGAAATCAGTAGTGATTCTGAACACAGATTTTAGAGTAAGACCTTGATCTGAATCCCAGATCCAACATTTACTAGCTCTGTTACCTAACACATCAAACCTTAGTCTCCTCGTATGTAAAAGGAAACAATAATAGTATCTTTTTTTTCACATGGTTCTTGTGAGGATTAAATGAGATAATGCACGTGATGCATGAAGCACAATACCTAGCACATGCTAATCTCTCAGTGAATATTAGAGATCATCATTATCGTTTGCCTAGAGTAATTATCAGGAACCCTGGTGGTGTACTGGTTAAGTGCTACAGCTGCTAACCAAAGGGTCAGCAGTTCGAATCCACCAGGTGCTCCTTGGAAACTCTGTGGGGCAGTTCTACTCTGTCCTTATAGGGTTGCTATGAGTCGGAATCGACTTGACGGCACTGGATTTGGTTTTTTTGGTTTTATAGTAATTATTTTGCTGATAAAGTTTCACTGAGCACATGTTAGGAGCAAGTCACTTAGCTGGTGAGCCTAGTCCAACATCCCTATCTCCAAGGCCACCACTTAGCAACATGTAGAACAGATGGGGTGCAGTGGGGACACAGTGTACGACTGTATGCGGTGGGTCTGAATCTGAGTGTACTGTTCTCTATCATCCTTACGCATCTTATGGCAAAAGTTATATGCTATTTCAGGAATCACAGATTTGGGAATTTGGTGTTATGGACCTCTTCGAGAATCTGATGAAAGCAGAAGGAAGTCTGTCTCCCAGGATTACTGTCCCTCTAGAGCACGTGTTGGCAAACTATGATCTGAGTGCCAGATTTGTCTCACCACCTGTTTGTGTGTGGCCTGTAAGCTAAGAATGGGTTTTAGATGTTTTAAAATGGTTGAAAAAAATCAGAGTAATATTTGTGACAAGTTAAAAATTATATGAAATCCAAATCTCAGTGTCCATAAGTGGAGTTTTATTGAAACAGCCACACCCATTCGTTTACTTATTGTCTATGGCCGCTTTCATACTCAGTAGCTGAATTGAGCATTTGTAACAGAGACCATATGGCTCACAAAGTCGAACATATTTACTCTCTGCCCATTTACTGAAAAAGTTTGTCAACCCCAGATCTGGAGGGAGGGACCTACCACACATAACAACTCTTCTCCCTGTCATAATATTTGCCAGATTTTTCATGCAGCGGGAGACTAAACAGCCAAGCATAAAATTGGTGAAGGGCAACGCTTAATTTCCTATAGTCTTAGTGTGGAAGAGACAGAAACCTCCCAGGTTCTCAATGAGTAGCTTGGGAGGGCTACATCTGAGGAAGAGAAAGGAACCAGAGGTTAACTGACGGACTCTTACTAAAACTGCAGCTGGGCTCACATCCAACTCAATGCCTGATGGGAGGGAGATAAGTCATTTGCATACAAACAAACAAAATACTAGTCATACAAAGAGCCAGGAAGATGTGACTGTCAATGAAAAGAAAAAAAAAAAATAGCAGACCCTCAGGTTATTTCAATATTGAAGTTAACAGACAAGGACTTTAAAATAATTATGACTACTGTGTTAAATACAAAAACTTGATGGGCAAAATGTTTGAAAAGATGGAGAATTTCACAGAGAATTGGAATCTATTAACAAATCCAGTGGATATCCTAGAATGAAAAATATAGTATCTGATATTAAGAGCTCATTGGATAGACTTAATAGTAGACTGTTATACAGCAGACAGAAATTAATGAACTCAAAGACAGGTCAATAAAAAATAGCCAAACTGAAGAACAGGAAAAAAAAAAAAAAAGGAATGGAAAAAATAGAACAGTATGAGAAAAATACTTTGCAATGAGAAACGTCTTCAGATATATAAATTATTGAGAAGCTGAATGCACAATATTATCCCAGTTTTATGTGCTAGAAACATAAATAGATTTTCTAACAATGCTAACTTCACTTAGCAATTTAGTAGTGATCTGCCCCTTCTGTTTTACCTAACCTATAATCTAAATGAGATAATGTGTGACCTATATTACCAATGAATAAAACCCGAATAGATGGCACCAAATGGCTATTTGAGAGAATAATTAATTGCTGTTTTATGACTTTAAACATTTTTATTCCTTTCCTGTTTGTTACAACACCAGTTTTTTTTTAAGTCTGTTAAAAAAAACTTTAAGCAGAATATGTTGTATTAGAGATTAGAAATATGATAAAGTACAAAGAAAAGCATTATAATGATTAGGGAATTGAGATCTAAGAAGTTTTATGACTGTTAATCTCTTGGAGGACTGGGAACCCTTGATCAGCTCAAGGGGTAAAGAAATTTCAAAGAGGAAGGATATAATCTAATCCTTAATTATTCAGAAAAGCATGAGGTGAAGTTTTTTTTAAAAAAAAAAAAAAAGGCAGAAATCAAATGACCCAGGAGCACTGGTGAAGAGCTCGGCTCCTAACTGAAAAGTCGTCAGTTGGAACCCACCAGCTACTGCTCCATGGGAGAAAGATGTAGCAGCCTGCTTCCTTCTGTAAAGATTTACAGCCTTGGAAACCCTATAGGGCAGTTATACTCTGTTCTATAGGGTCACTGTGAATCAGAATCAACTCCATGGCAGTAGGTTTGGTTTGGTTTTTTTGGTATGTGGTGCAATGGTTAATCACTTGGCTGCGAGCCAAGAGTTTGGTGGTTCGAAACCACTCAGTGGCTCCCTAGGAGAAAAGACTTGGCCATCTGCTTCAGTAAAGATATATAGCCTAGGAAGCCCCATGGGGCAGTTCTGCTCTGTCCTATAGGGTTGCTATGAGTCAGAATCGACTCCAGGCACACAGTAACAACATGTAGTTCTAAACCAGACAGATCCGTATCACAGTTACCGTATTTTTTTTTTATTAACTTTTATTGAGCTTCAAGTGAAAGTTTACAAATCAAGTCAGACTGTCACATATAAGTTTATATACGCCTTACTCTGTACTCCCACTTGCTCTCCCCCTAATGAGTCAGCCCTTCCAGTCTCTCCTTTCGTGACAATTTTGCCAGCTTCCAACTCTCTCTATCCTCCCATCCCCCCTCCAGACAGGAGATGCCAACACAGTCTCAAGTGTCCACCTGATATAATTAGCTCACTCTTCATCAGCATCTCTCTCCTACCCACTGTCCAGTCCCTTTCATGTCTGATGAGTTGTCTTTGGGGATGGTTCCTGTCCTGGGCCAACAGAAGGTTTGGGGACCATGACCGCCGGGATTCCTCTAGTCTCAGTCAGACCATTAAGTCTGGTCTTTTTGTGAGAATTTGGGGTCTGCATTCCACTGATCTCCTGCTCCCTCAGGGGTTCTCTGTTGTGCTCCCTGTCAGGGCAATCATCGGTTGTGGCCGGGCATGCAGATAACATGCACCTTCTACATTTGTTTGCCAATGGGGCCCTCCCCCCAGGAGGTATTTCAGTAAGTGCCGCTATGCCAGTTTTTTTACATGTTGCTGTGAAAAAATTAGCATAGCACACTTAATGGGGGTGAGGCCCAGTTAGCAAACAAATGTTAAAGGCACACGTTATTTGCATAGAAATACAGTTCTTGAGTGTTTTCAAAATTCATAGACTCAGACCCTACCTACCTCGGACATACAAAGCAGAATTTCCAGAGATGAGGCTGCCAAACAGGTGGATTTTAGGAAAAGTTCTACAGCAAATTTGGATGAAGATTTTTCTAGTTGATAATGTCTGACCTAAGCTATGAATAAATTAAAATTTTGAGGCCTTTTAACAAATTTTGAGAGGTGGAGAAGATCTAAAGGTAAACGGGCCTTTCAAATAGAAGAAATTTAGGTGAGTTTGAATCTTTCGCCAGACTTTGGACAAGAATATAATTGAGGAAGTGGGTAGAAGTGCCAGAGGACTTTCCTAATTGATGGACATTGTTAAGCAAATTAGAGAAATTAAGACTTATATAATGATCTGTCACTTGTCTGGAATGCTATGTCTTTGATAATGAAGAAAACTATTTTTAGTACACTTTTCACTTGTACTGAGCAACAGTTTCCATCAGGTGGCAGTAAAGATAAATCTGAGGAAGGCAGCTCGAGAGGGCAGAGCCACTAGCAGGAGGTTAACCATAGACCCTTTCTCAAAATAATGTTTTTAAATGTATAAAACAAAATACATAGTAATACATATTTCCTTAAGATGCATTAAATAAAACCTAGCAATGGGTCTAATAAATCTGAAAACCAAACCCGTTGTTGTTGAGTTGATTCCAACTCATAGGGACCCTATAGGGCAGGGTAGAACTGCCCCATAGGGTTTCTAAGGAGTTGCTGGTGGATTGCAACTGCTGAACTTTTGATTAGCAGCCAAGCTTTTAACCACTGTACCACCAGGACTCCATAGGTCTATTCCCAAACCAAACCCATTGCCGTCGAGTCGATTCCGACTCACAGTGACCCTATAGGGCAGGGCAGAACTGCCCCATACGGTTTCCAAGGAACGGCTGGTGGATTTGAACTGCCAACCTTTTGGTTAGCAGCCATATCTCGCCATAGCTCTTAACCACTACGTCACCAGAGCTCTAAAGGTCTATTAAAAAAAAAAAAAAAAAGGTCTATTAGCTACCATAATTTCGAAGTAGTGGTGATTGTGAATATTTTGAGATATCTGCAATTGTAATGTGTTATGAAAATACCTGATTTCTGTTGATGACTAAATCTGAGGTATTGCTAATACTATTGTGGTTTGTTGCCTACATTCATTTTTTTTTAAAATATTCATTTTGAGTGAGAGGTTAGAAAGACATTTTCCCCAACCAAGTTTATAGATCACATAAATTCTATTCACAGACCCCCAAAGGGACCCTGAGTTAAGAATCTCTGTGCCATGGACAACTAGATAAGGGTCATGTGTAGTAATTACTTATGATCTGGTTGTTTTTTAATACATTTGGTGATGGAGTCACATACTGTTATGTAACACTTTGTAAAAGAAAATGTTTCTGAAAAGATAGGTGTTAGACAAATTGTTATATTAAAACCTATTTCTCCACTTTATTTTCACTATAAACTGGAAATTAAATTCCTCTGTGGGTGGAAGAAAGCGACTTCCAGATGTAATAAAATCATTTTAAAGTGAATCAAATTTTGAAAAACCTTTAAAATAAAAACAAGTTTCTAAAAACATTTTTAATATTATGTTATAAAATAACTATAAAGTTGTTCCTTGCCTACTTGCCATACACAAGGTATTGTGAATTATCATATTTTATACTTAAAATAATTGCAGCTGTTATTACTTTAACCCCCATTTTAAAGCATAGCCAGGGTTGTGTTGGGGTTAGACAGACCTGGATTCAGCCCTGGATATACCACTTACCAGCTAAGTGACATCAGTCAAGTTAACCTCTCCAAAGTAAGATTTTCTTATCTATAATACAAGGATAATATAAAAATAACATCTACTTCATGGAGTGGTATTGTGAGATAATGCATGAAAATAACTTAGAATGGTATCTGGCACACAGTAAGCTTATCAGCATCACCATTGAGCCACACATTGCCAAAATCCAGGAGTCAGTTCTCAATCTCCATTTTAAGCCATCCATCAGTACCCCCTTGTTGAAACAATTTCCATACTTGGCCTGTGGGTATCACTTGCTCTTGGTTCTCTTACCTCACTGACTGGCTGTTCCTTCTCTGTCTTCTGTTACATCTTCCTAATCTTATTGACTTGAAAATATTGGAGTGCTTAAAGGGCTAATTCCCTGAACCTGTTCTCTGACTCCCTAGATGATCTCACCTAGTCCCATAGTTAAATGACATATAGGCAAGGTCAGTGACATTTATGAACCAGCGCAGACCTAACCTCTGCCCTGTCCAGACTCACATTTCCAGCTGCCACAACTAACAACAACTCAACATGTGTACTTGGATATCTAGTAAGCAATTCAAATTTAATACCCTCAAAACTTAACACTTCATTTGCCTTCCTGCTCCCAAAATTTTCCCTATCGCAGTGAATGTCAGCTCCATGTTTTCAGTTTCTCAAGTTAAAGAGTCTCTCACACCACATAATCCATTTAAGAAAGTCTTTCCATTCTACCTTCAAAAGTTATCCATAATGCAAGCCCTTTTCACCACTTCCACTGCTACTGCCTAATTAAAGTCATAGTATCTCTCTCCTGGAGTATTGCTGGTAGCTTCCTAACTGGTCCCTGCTTCCACCCTTGTTCCCCTGTAGTCTCTTTCTCCCCATAGCCAAGAGTGATCTTTTTAAAAACATAAGATCATATCACTCCTCTGCTCAAAACTCCAGTGTCATCTCATCTCACCTAAAATAAAATCCAAAGTCCTTACCATGGCCAATGTGAACTAGCTTTCTACTTTCTTTCAGATCACATGTCCTATCACTCTCTCGCCACACCACCACCACAACCACCATTATTTTATCTGCTCTGTTTCAGCCATATTGGCTACCTTGCAGTTCCTCAGATAGCCTGTTACATTACACTTGCCATCTGCTCATCTCGTAAGGCATTTCTCTCAGATATCTACCGGGCCTTCACTTCTTTGCTCGAATATCACCTTTCCAGAAAGGTTTTCCCTTGCCACCTATTTAAAATTGTAAATCACCCAAGCACTCCATATGCCCCCTCTTTATTTTTCTATATCGCACTTACCACCATCTGATATATATTTTAACTTATTTTCTGTCTCACCCAACTAGAACGTTATGTTCATGTTAACAGGAATTTTTATGTTTTGTTCACTGTTCTGTTTCCAGTACCAACTAAAAATTTTTTAAACGAATGACTAATTTTTTTTTTTTTTTTCATTTTAATACTTTATCAGGTGCTACACAGTTTATACCTGACCCCAAGCTCATGGATCACGGGCAGTCCCATCCAGAAGATGTAGATATGTACAGCACTAGAAGCTGAGATAGACTGCATAGAGAACTACGAGATGTGTGAAGATGCAAATAATGATGAAAAAAATCATGTAATGGGTAAACTGTGATACATAGAGTATAACCTAAATCAAGTGTTTTCCCCTTACGTTCTGCAATGTAGAGTTTGATCAGTCACGTCAGTGATAATAAACTGAATGCAATCCAGGCAGTATTAAATGATTAGTGAGGAGACAGTGGTAGAAGTACTAGGATGCATTTGGTGACTTTTAAGAATATTTATAAGAGACCAAAATGGAATAAAAACATGAACACTGATGAGGCTAAAATCTGAAAATATGTACATATATCTACACAAACATATCTGCTCTAGCTTTTCCAAATTAGTGTCAGCGAAATTAGAATGATGTGTGGAAGGCCATCCCCTTGCCTTTTTTTTGCATTTTCCAGAGCTGGAATAAAATATGCATATTTTTTGGCGCTTGTGCTTGGTTTCGTCTCTTTTATTAACGTTAACTTCCCATAAATGTCCAAAAACACCTCTAATTCTTTAAAATGCCAATATGCTATGCAGGATCCCCAGTGCTGTTTAGCAGTTTGGTTTTTTTTTGTTGTTGTTGTTTTTTTACTGGTTCTTAGGTAGTTTCCTATTCTATTCCCCTGGAGAGTTATTACGGATGGATCTTTGTTCTCAAGCCTCCTATACCTGCCAAAGATGACTATTTTTTCTGTTTCATAGAGGGAAAAAAAAGTCATTAAGTGTGACCTCATCTTCTTTCCATCCACCTTCAAGAATTATCTCTTTTCAGCCATGCAGCCCCCTTTTTTAAAGTGAATGCCTCTATTTGTGTTCCTGATTTCATTCCGTCCCATTTTTTCTAGGACCATACTCCATTTTGTTTTGTCTTCACTTTTGGTTTCTCCCCTTCTTTCTTTTCCTCGACCTCTAAATAACTTCAGGTCTTCTGTATCCAAAAACAAGAGAAAAATAACCTTTCCTTAACCCTTGCTTCTTCCACTCGAGCTATCTTTTGTCTCCTCTTCCTATGATTGCCATACTTCTCTAAAAAGTAATTGTCATTTTCTTACTTCCTCACTTGCAGTTCCTCTTTCACTTGTAGTACCATACCATGCCCCTATACTTATTTGAATTTTCGGTAATTATTGACTCTTGACTACTCCCTCCTTGAAACACACTCCTCCCTTTGCTCTCTGTTATTATTGTTTCTTTTGTCATTCATTCTTCTTCCCTCGCCCCTGTTCCTTAAATGCTGAGGCTGCTTATGTTGCATCCCTAGGCCTCTTTTCTCATTCTACATTATCTCTCTCATTTTCAGTCCACACACACCAGTTGGCTTCAGCCACCATTTCTGTGACATTATTATTTATATTCCCAGCTCCCTTATTTCTCCAGAGCTGTAAACCTGTATTTCTGATTGTTATATCCACCTTACATCCCCTATATATCCCAAAGTCCGTATGCCTAAAACTAAATTATCTTTACATCTCTTCATTTCTATATATAATATATATATGATGAGTATATATAATGGATAATCTGTTTTGTTTTCTGTCACTTGAGAATGTGTTCTGCTTGCAAGTAACAGAAAATCAGTTTACACTGCCTTAAACAAATAAGGGTCTATTAAAATCCTGGCTCGTTGCTGCCATAAAGAATCTAGATTTTTTCTCTCTTTCCATTCTGCTCTCTTTAGCACGTTGATATGTCACCTTATTGTCCTAAGATGGCTGCTGTACCTCCAGGGAGAGCACACACGTTCAAGGTAGGAAGGAAGGGTGGGGGAAAGATGCACCAGCTGCTTCTGGCCTATCAGAAAATTAAATGCTATCTGAGAACCCCCTCAGAAGACTTGTGTCTATATCTCAACCATAACCTTTCACATAGCCACGTTTAGCTCAAGGAGGATTGGGAAATTACATTTTTTCTATACTGAAGAAGGCAAGGGACAAGGGGCTGTGAATGGGTGTTAAGTTTAACATGCAGTATCTGCTACCCTATTTTTATAGCCCATCTCCTGTCTTACTGTTGCCATAATAGTTATCTTTCTGAAATCTTTAATGGCTCATCATTGGCTACATAATCAAATCAGAACTCCTTAGCATGACATTACAAGGCCCTTCATATCTGATCCCAACTCACCTTTCTAGTCCTATCTTCCCTGTCCCCACCCCACCCTAGTATCAATGTAATAAGTGACAGACCACTTATTTGTTGAACATGCTTTGCTCTTCTATGCCTCTTTTTCTCTGCCTATGCTGGTGTCTCTTCTTGGAATACTCTTCTTTCTCATCCTGCTCCATAGTCCAACCTCCTACCTATCCTCCAAATCCAATTCCAGTGCCACTTTTCTCAATTATCCCAGGTAGAATTTAGGTGCTCTTTCTGTTCCCTTGCAGTGGGTATTTATAGCTATGATAGCCAACACAATTTATTATAATTAATATTTCCTCACAGATCAGGCTCCTTGCAGGTGTGACTGAGTCATCTGTGTAGTCTCTGCCCATGATAATACCTGGTACATAGTAGGAATTCATATGTTCTGCCATGTGGCTGGCACCACAAAATCCAAAGATAGTTATAATTCTACCAAAGGGCATATACTCTGTTAGGAAGGATAGAAACATCTATACAAATACAGTGTGGTATGTGGTATCTGCTCTAAGGTAAGTACAACCAAAAAGCTTATAGATGTTCAGAGACGGAATGCAGTTCTAGGACAATGTCAAAGAAGCAGTGGTGCTTGAGCTGCTCAAGGTGGGCAATCAGTTCCCTTACTAGTTTTTGACAAGAAAGCTCTTCAGAATTCAGCTTAAGTATTTGAAATGAATCTTTAGTACCTCAGATTGTTAACAATCAAATACACCCAATATTTCATCACATCTGAGATACTATTAGGATCCCTGGTGGCGCAGTGGTGAAGTGCTCGGCTGCTAACCTAAAGGTCAGCCGTTCGAGCCCAGCAGCTGCTCTGCAGGAGAAAGATGTGGCAGTTTGCTTCCATAAGGATTTACGGTCTTGGAAACCCTATGGGGGCAGTTCTACTTGTCCTATAGGGTCGTTATGAGTCAGAATCGACTCAACGGCAGTGGGTTCTAAGATGCTACTATTTACCTCTAAGAGAGAAAAGGCTGCCAGTTGATCATTATGCTTACCCCGATTTCAGATGTTAAAATGTGGGGAAAAAAATCTTAAATTTGATGAAATACGGCAAGTAAAAAAAAGCTTAAAGTCAAGTATAAGTGATTTTTGACTTACCTGCTCATTTGGGTTATCAGCAGTGCTCCTAGCCATGAGTATATGATTTGGGATAATAGGGAGTTGACCGTAGCTGCAAAATCTACTTCAGAGTAAAAGATCTACTCCAACCAGACTGTTATCATCATTTGTATTGTACAACATTCAAAGCCAAACTGTCGTTGAACTCAGGTGACATTCAGATGTTGAGCCTGTGTTGGGATGTGTTGTTACGCATCCTTCTTCATTCTTCCCCTGCCATTTCCATGAGTTCTTCTCTATTAAATCTGAACAGGTGCCAGCCCTCCTCAGAGGAAAGGTCTAAAGCCCCCCGATGAGTATAGTAGTCAATAGAAGCCTGGTTCCAAATAACGACAAGGAGGTGCATGCAGTTGCACTGGCTTCTGATGGCTATCTGTTTAAAACCAAACAAAAAACTCTTATCAGCAAGTATAGTCTTCATTAACACATTTATTTCATTGAAAGTCTACTATATGTGAGGTGGTTTGTGTACAAAATACTTCAAAATCATTTTCTCTTGGATTTTTTTATAGCTGTAAAAATAAAAAACCCTCACTGTTGCGAGCTTTAAAATCTCTCTCGAGTCCAAAACTGGTTTGCAAAGTCCGCTCATTGGTTTTTCTGTTGACTGTTTTTTTCTTTATGCTACAGAAAATGTTTACCTAAGAGAACACATGTTTTTGTATGTATTTCTAGAACTCACAAGGGTCTAGCTTTTACACTATTTTCCAAGTCATACTGTGGACCTATTTTATGGGCGAAATTGCCTTCTAATCTCCCTCATGCTTGCGTCTTTCTGCTTTACAGCAAAAAATATATCATGTGGTTGTGGATTATATACAAATCAGTTTTTTATTAAATGTAACTCAAATATAACCTATATGAGTATCTGATTTGGAAAAACCAGTTTAATTTGAATAAAATATTAAAGTATATTTTGGGGTTATGTCAGATAATGAGATTAATTATCTAATTAAATAATAATATTTGGTGATGAAATTGAGTATCATTACTAATTGTAAAACATACCTGACTTAGCCTCTTCAGCATTTCAGCTCCGATACCTAGGCCTTTTGAATAGGTAATGCAAAGTGAAAACAGCAAGTTAAAAAAACTCCCTTAACACAAGTTATTTGCTTTAGTTTAAAATAAAAGAGCTCTGTATCTAGTTATTACATATTACACATATCTAGTTATTACATATTACACGTGTTGAAACATCTCATGAATATTTTTCATTCTTTTTCTCATAATTGGAATGTGATTCCAAAGGCAGTGGAAAAGAGTTTGCGGTATATTTTAAATATTAGTGAATAGGAAATGAGTTTTTGTCACTATCATCTTATGACAGGGTATATTTCATATTTACTTCTAGTCAAACAAACCCAGAATGTCAAAGCATTTCTTAAAGATAAAAGTATAGCTATGGTAACTTTGCTTATTCCAGCCCTAATGGGAACTAATAAAAAAATATTTTGTAATCAGTGGCTGGGTCTTCACCACATGCAAGGATAACTAGGATAGTATCAGATTTATGAAACAGAAATGAGTTACATAAGCTAACTTTAAATACCACATTTATACTAAACTGTTGTCTATAATCCTTAACATTAAAATATACTGTTTTGATTTTTAAAGTATTTATAAGTAATACTAAATGTATTTTGACCTCGATAAGCTCGTATGACATAAAAGTCCTCCAGGTGAAGTAACTTGCCAATCCAGGGGTCGTATGCAAAGTAGTACATGGCAAATCCAATGGTCACTGTGTCTAAAAGAGGGAAGAGAAGGTAGGTATAAAGAGGTTAATGCTTTGAATCGTAGAAAGTATTTTCCCCCAAAGTGGAACATCTTTGTTTTCTTTTTTAAACAATTAAGGTAATAAAAGGTCACTGGACAAAATTTCAAATACTAGAAATATATTAAGTAGAAGGTATAAGTCCCTTATAATACAACTTTGAAGAGGCAGAACCTCTTAAGAGTGTGGAGTGTATTTTTCCCATGCATATGTAAACATAGGTACATATCACACACTTAAAAAAAACTGGTTTTATACTCTTAAACTCTTCTCCTTGCTTAATAGCCACTATATGCTATCAAACTGTACTTTGTTCGCACAGTGGTACATATCACACACTTAAAAAAAACTGGTTTTATACTCTTAAACTCTTCTCCTTGCTTAATAGCCACTATATGCTATCAAACTGTACTTTGTTCGCACAGTGGGGAAAATATACCCTAGATTAAACTGGAGAAAGAAATTCTTTACCTGATGGTTTATGTTGATTTTGTACTTCTGCAATCAGGCAGTAGAAAAGGGGATTGTTCCCAAAGCCATCCCTGAGTAAATCTGAAATATCAATTCGCATACAGTATGTCAAAAAGGTTACAGTAATAGGTAAGAGTAGAGCATTAGTTCATCAAATATCTCACTTGCCTCTTGTCATGGATTGAATTATGTCCCCCCAAAAATGTGTATATCAATTTGGCTGGGCCATGGTTTCTAGTACTGTGTGGCTGTCCTCCATTTTGTGATTGTAATTTTATGTTAAAGAGGATCAGGGTGGGATTGTAATACCCTTAAAAAAAAAAAAAAGTCATATTCCTGATCCAATGTAAAGGGAGTTTCCCTGGGGTGTGGCCTGTACCATCTTTTATCTCTCAAGAGATAAAAAGGAAGGGGAAGCAAGCAGAGAGTTGGGGACCTCATACCACCAAGAAAGCAGTGTGGGGAGCAGAGCGTGTCCTCTGGACCTGGGGTCCCTGTGCAGAGAAGCTCCTAGTTTGGGGGAAGATTGATGAGAAGGCCTACAGAGAGAGAAAGGCTTCCTCTGGAGCTGACACCCTGATTTTGGACTTTTAGCCTACTTTTATTTTACTGTGAGAAAATAAACTTCTCTTTGTTAAAGCCATCTACCTGCGGTATTTCTGATACAGCAGCATTAGATAGCTAAGACACGCTACACTAGAACAGAAGGACTTTTTTTTGTAATAATTTTTATTGTGCTTTAAGTGAAAGTTTACAAATCAAGTCAGTCTGTCACACATAAGCCTATATACACCTTACTACATACCCCCATTTACTCTCCCCCTAATGAGTCAGCCCGCTCCCTCCCTCCAGTCTCTCCTTTCGTGACCGTTTTGCCAGTTTCTAACCCTCTCTACCCTCCCATCTCCCCTCCAGACAGGAGACGCCAACACGGTCTCAAGTGTCCACCCGATACAAGTAGCTCACTCTTCATCAGCATCTCTCTCCAACCCATTGTCCAGTCCCTTCCATGTCTGATGAGTTGTCTTCGGGAATGGTTCTTGTCCTGGGCCAACAGAAGGATGGGGACCATGACCTCCGGGATTCTTCTAGTCTCAGTCACACCATTAAGTCTGGTCTTTTTATGAGAATTTAGGATCTGCATCCCACTGTTCTCCTGCTCCCTCAGGGGTTCTCTGTTGTGCTCCCTGTCAGGGCAGTCATCGGTTGTGGCCGGGCACCATCTAGTTCTTCTGGTCTCCGGATGATGTAAGTCTCTAGTTCATGTGGCCCTTTCTATCTCTTGGGCTCATAGTTATCGTGTGACCTTGTTTTTCTTCATTCTCCTTTGCTCCAGGTGGGTTGAGACCAATTGATGCATCTCAGATGGCCGCTTGTTAGCATTTAAGACCCCAGACGCCACACTTCAAAGTGGGATGTAGAATGTTTTCATAATAGAATGTATTTTTGCCAATTGACTTAGAAGTCCCCTTAAGCCATAGTCCCCAAACCCCCACCCTTCCTCCGCTGACCTTTGAAGCATTCAGTTTATCCCGGAAACGTCTTTGCTTTTGGTCCATTCCAGTTGAGCTGACCTTCCGTGTATTAAGTATTGTCCTTCCCTTCACCTGAAGAAGTTCTTATCTACTAACCCTCTCCCACCCTCCCTCCCCTCCCCCCGTAACCACAAAAGAATGTGTTCTTCTCAGTTTATACTATTTCTCAAGATTTTCTAATAGTGATCTTATACAATATTTGTCCTTTTGCCTCTGACTAATTTTTTTTAATTTCACTCAGCATAATGCCTTCCAGGTTCCTCCATGTTATGAAATGTTTCAAAGATTCCTCACTGTTCTTTATCAATGCGTAGTTTTCCATTGTGTGAACATACCATAATTTATTTAACCATTCATCCATTGATGGACACCTTGGTTGCTTCCAGCTTTCTGCTATTGTAAACAGAGCTGCAATAAACATGGGTGTGCATATATCTGTTCATGTGAAGGCTCTTATTTCTCTAGGGTATATTCCAAGGAGTGGGATTTCTGGGTTGTATGGTAGTTCTATTTCTAACTGTTTAAGATAACGCCAGATAGATTTCCAAAGTGATTGTACCATTTTACATTCCCACCAGCAGTGTATAAGAGTTCCAATCTCTCCGCAGCCTCTCCAACATTTATTATTTTGTGTTTTTTGGATGAATGCCAGCCTTGTTAGAGTGAGATGGAATCTCATCGTAGTTGTAATTTGCATTTCTCTAATGGCTACTGATCGAGAGCATTTTCTCATGTATCTGTTAGCTGCCTGAATATCTTCTTTAGTGAAGTGTGTGTTCATATCCTTTGCCCACTTTTTGATTGGGTTGTTTGTCTTTTTGTGGTTGAGTTTTAACAGAATCATACAGATTTTAGAGATCAGGTGCTGGTCGGAGATGTCATAGCTGAAAATTGTTTCCGAATCTGTAGGTGGTCTTTTTACTCTTTTGGTGAAGTCTTTAGATGAGCATAGGTGTTCGATTTTTAGGAGCTCCCAGTTATCTGGTTTCTCTTCGTCATTTATAGTAATGTTTTGAATTCTGTTTATGCCTTGTATTAGGGCTCCTAAGGTTGTCCCTATTTTTTCTTCCATGGTCTTTATAGTTTTTGTCTTTATGTTTAGGTCTTTGATCCACTTGGAGTTAGTTTTTGTGCATGGTGTGAGGTATGGGTCCTGTTTCATTTTTTTGCAAGTGGATATCCAGTTATGCCAGCACCATTTGTTAAAAAGACTATCTTTTTCCCCAGTTAACTGACACTGGGCCTTTGTCAAATATCAGCTGCTCATATGTGGATGGATTTATATCTGGGTTCTCAATTCTGTTCCATTGGTCAATGTGCCTGTTGTTGTACCAGTACCAGGCTGTTTTGACTACTGTGGCTGTATAATAGGTTCTAAAATCAGGTAGAGTGAGGCCTCCCATTTTGTTCTTCTTTTTCAGTAATGCTTTACTTATCCGAGGCTTCTTTCCCTTCCATATGAAGTTGGTAATTTGTTTCTCCATCACATTAAAAAATGTCATTGGAATTTGGATGGGAAGTGCATTGTATGTATAGATGGCTTTTGGTAGAACAGACATTTTTACTATGTTAAGTCTTCCTATCCATGAGCAAGGTATGTTTTTCCATTTAAGTAGGTCCTTTTTTTTTTTTTTAGTTTCTTGCAGTAGTACTTTGTAGTTTTCTTTGTATAGGTCTTTTACATCTTTGGTAAGATTTATTCCTAAGTATTTTACCTTCTTGGGGGCTACTGTGAATGGTATTGATTTGGTGATTTCCTCTTCGATGTTCTTTTTGTTGGTGTAGAGGAATCCAAGTGATTTTTGTATGTTTATCTTATAACCTGAGACTCTGCCAAACTCTTCTATTAGTTTTAGTTGTTTTCTGGAGGATTCCTTAGGGTTTTCTGTGTATAAGATCATGTCATCTGCAAATAGAGATAATTTTACTTCTTCCTTGCCAATCTGGATGCCCTTCATTTCTTTGTCTAGCCTAATTGCTCTGGCTAGGACCTCTAGCACAATGTTGAATAAGAGTGGCGATAAAGAGCATCCTTGTCTGGTTCCCGTTCTCAAGGGAAATGCTTTCAGGGTCTCTCCATTTAGAATGATGCTGGCTGTTGGCTTTGTATAGGTGCCCTTTATTATGTTGAGGACTTTTCCTTCAATTCCTATTTTGCTGAGAGTTTTTATCATAAATGGGTGTTGGACTTTGTCAAATGCCTTTTCTGCATCAATTGATAAGATCATGTGGCTTTTGTCTTTTGTTTTTTTTATATGGTGGATTACATTAATGGTTTTTCTAATATTAAACTTTGTTTTTTTTTTTTTTTTTTTGCATACCTGGTATAAATCCCACTTGATCGTGGTGGATTATTTTTTTGATACGTTGTTGAATTCTATTGGCTAGAATTTTGTTGAGGATTTTTGCATCTATGTTCATGAGGGATATAGGTCTGTAATTTTCTTTTTTTGTGATGTCTTTACCTGCTTTTGGTATCAGGGATAATGGTGGCTTCATAGAATGAGTTATGTAGTATTCTACCATTTTCTATGCTTTGAAATACCTTTAGTAGTAGCGGTGTTAACTCTTCTCTGAAAGTTTGGTAGAACTCTGCAGTGAAGCCGTCCGGGCCAGGGCTTTTTTTTCGTTGGGAGTTTTTTTGATTACCTTTTCAATCTCTTTTTTTGTTATGGGTCTATTTAGTTGTTCTACTTCTGATTGTGTTAGTTTAGGTAGGTAGTGTTTTTCTAGGAATTCATCCATTTCTTCTAGGTTCGCAAATTTGTTAGAGTACAATTTTTCATAATAATCTGGTATGATTCTTTTAATTTCAGTTGGGTCTGTTGTGATATGGCCCATCTCATTTCTTATTTGGGTTATTTGTTTCCTTTCCTGTATTTCTTTAGTCAGTCTGGCCAGTGGTTTATCAATTTTGTAAATTTTTTCAAAGAACAAGCTTTTGGCTTTGTTAATTCTTTCAATTGTTTTTCTGTTCTCTAATTCATTTAGTTCAGCTCTAATTTTTATTATTTGTTTTCTTCTGGTGCCTGATGGGATTTTTTTGTTGCTCACTTTCTATTTGTCAAGTCGTAGGGACAGTTCTCTGATTTTGGCTCTTTCTTCTTTTTGTATGTGTGCATTTATCGATATAAATTGACCTCTGAGCACTGCTTTTGCTGTGTCCCAGAGGTTTTGATAGGAAGTGTTTTCATTCTCGTTGCATTCTATGAATTTCTTCATTCCCTCCGTAATGTCTTCTATAACCCAGTCTTTTTTGAGCAGGGTATTGTTCAGTTTCCAAGTATTTGATTTCTTTTTCCTAATTTTTCTGTTATTGATTTCCACTTTTATGGCCTTGTGGTCTGAGAACATGCTTTGTAATATTTTGATGTTTTGGATTCTGCAAAGGTTTGTTTTATGACCTAATATGTGATCTATTCTAGAGAATGTTCCATGTGCAGTAGGAAAAAAAAGTATACTTTGCAGCTCTTGGGGGGAGCATTCTGTCTAATTCTATGAGGTCAAGTTGGTTGATTGTAGCAATTAGGTCTTCCGTGTCTCTATTGAGCTTCTTCCTGGAAGTCCTATCCAGAAGGACTTTTTAAGGTAAAAACAAAACTGAGATTATTATGAAATAACTTCAATTCAAAGATAATACTGAAGTCCTAAGGCAGGAAGATGGAGTACATGAAGCATTTTTTTTGTTGTTGTTGTTGTTTTAAGATTGTTATACATCACCCTGAGCAGTATTTTTCTAACTACAATGACATAATGACTTTATCTTAGTACAGTAATACTGTTTTAGTTTGAATACTGCTTTCATAGAGTGTCCGTTACTTTCAACTTTATATTTTTTAATGTTTCCATTAGGCCAATAAAACAGTTAACATTCTGGTGGTGTTATTATCAAGTGCAAGAACATACAGACTGTCATATGAGATGCTAATCCATGATCCACGTAGCTCAGGGTTCTATTTCTGACCAAGGCACCAAGATTGCTGTGTTAGGGCATGGCCCAAAAGACCCCACAAAACAGCCTTTCTTCTGAAGTTTGCTATGGATCTCTCGCCCAGTACTGTGGCAAAACCATTTATCTCTTTGGAAGAATGTTCTAAATTTTTTACAGAGAGTCATCCTTGCTCCTAATTTTCTAGGATCTAATAAATAACTTTCTTCGCCATGCATAATTTTATAGACTTTAATCAACTAAGTCTTCATCTTTCCTACCTAAAAAGTTCTAATTCATCATGAACTTCCTGTTCCTTTTGCCATCGGGTCAATTCCAACTCATGGCGACCCCATAGGGCAGAGCAGAACTGCCCCATAGAGCTTCCAAGGAGCACCTGGTGGATTCGAACTGCAGACATTTTGATTAGCAGCTGACCTCTTAACCATTGCGCCACCAGGGCTCAATGCATATGGATATTTTTAATGTCATGGTCTTTGTGTACCCAGGACAGTAGCGTCCACATATTCAAGTAAATATAGTACTGTGTGCATACATTATGCCATGTTTATTTTTCTACTTCTGAAAATACCACAGAACATCTTACCCATTTCTGTTACCGTCACTGCATCTAGCATGTTTTCATAAGCAGCCAGTTCCTGTCAAAGGAGAAAAAACTTTGAGTTTATGATTTAGTAACAAATTCTTAAGATGATAACGATTGGGAAGTTTTTATTGAGAATTTATTCACTTGTGATGTCCCTTGCAGTGCTAAAAGTGAGTCACACTTGACCCCCACCATCTACAAACTTAAATTTTAAAACAACACATTCAACAAAATAATATATATTTTTTTTGGGGATTAATTACTTTGATACCTCACTCATGAGGGTCAATTATCCAGTTACCTAGCCTTGAATACAACCAGAAACTTAAAAAGTAAAGCAAAAAGGATTTCTGAGCATTCAAAGTAGGTATCCTTAAGTCTATGTTTTGTAAAGTCCATAGACCTTACAGAAGAACCTGCCATGTGTTTGCCTGTCAGGTGTTTTTCCCAGTTTAACTTTAGACTTTGTTTATTTTGCTTTTTACTGTTATCTTTTTTTTTTTTATTTACATATTCAGATTAATCCTTTATGGTTTGGATCTCATGCTTGGAAAGGCAATCTCCACTTCCAGATTATTCTTAAATTCTTAATTGATTCATTTAAATTTTTTTGTGTAAGAAGTGAGGTGGAGTTTTATCTTCGTCTTCCTAATTGTCCTAACACCATTTATTGAATAACCCCTTTATTCACTAATTTGAAATGTCTCCTTTATTATATTCTAAATTCTGTTCCACTGATCTATCTCTGCACTTAAAACCATAGTATTTTAATTACTTATAGGTTAATAATATCTGGTAGGGATATCACTCTTTGGAACTTTTCTAGAAATGGTCACGTTTATAGTTCCAGGTGAAAATTTGGGGGTTTTTACTGAGAGTACATTAAATTTATAATGGAAAAAGCTGTTAAAATATATAAGGAAGACAAAAAGGGCCAGATTACGTAAAGCCTTGGTAAGAAATTTGGATTTTATTCTCAGTAAAATCAGAAGCCCAGTCGAGTCTTGAGAGCTTTGACTGCCATGTAGAGAACGCATTGGGTGGGGAGGACACAATTACTTTTGTCTTTACCTTCCCTCACACACTGTAAACTCCTTGAGGGCAGAGACTGTAATTTAATAATCTTTGTATCTTTTACAGTACTTAGCACTTGGCTTTTCCCCTAATATGCATTCAATGTTTGTACAATGAACAAAAATACAGTGTTAATACTACACAGCACTCGTCTGTGCATCTCCAATGATCCAGAACCACACTTCAGGAACCACCATAATAAATGTTGTAGTTGCCTAGCTATGCAATAAACCCTGGTGGCATAGTGGTTAAGTGCTACGGCTGCTAACCAAGAGGTCGGCAGTTCAAATCCGCCAGGCGCTCCTTGGAAACTCCATGGGGCAGTTCTACCGTGTCCTATTGGGTCGCTATGAGTCAGAATTGACTTGACAGCAGTGTTTTTTTTTTTTTTTTTTTAGCTATGCAATGACTAGATCCCAAAATAATGGTGTGGTTACAAATAGGATAGAACTGGTGTATACAAAGTATACTTGGAAGAATTTTTGTGGCAGGACAGTAAATAGAACCTGCAATATTTTCAGCTAGAGAATTACCACGATGCCAAACTCTAATAAACTGCTTTGCAAAAAGAGAATGTTTTATAACTTAGCAATGAACAGGAGATAGGACAAATGGAGAAGAACATAATGCCCAAAACTAATTAATCATTACATGCATATCTGTGGTGGACAGTAACTCAATTTTCTAGTATTTTTGTGGAGTCCTTGGGTGGTGCAAACGGTTATGCACTCGGCTGCTAACTGAAAGGATGTAGGTTTGAGTCCACCCAGACACACCTCAGAAGAAAGGCCTGGCGATTGACTTCTGAAAAATGAGCCATTGAAAACCTTATGGAACACAGTTCTACACTGACACACATGGAGTCGCTGTGAGTTGGAATCGACTTGATGGCAAATCATTTTTTTTTTTTTTTGGCACAGTGAATACTAGTTAAAATTACTCCCAAGAAACTTGTGGTGTATTTTCAGGCACATGAGACAAAAAGCAAAGTAAACGTGGTCAGAAACTCCACAGATACAGGTTCACTGGAGTAGGAGAGTCCGGTGATGTATTTTTCCCTTGATAATAACAATGGGCATTGTTTGGAAAGCTAGGAAACAAGTTTGTGCAGATAAAGAGATTCACTGTGGTTCAATAAAAAAATTATTAATTTCAAACCAGGTGTAAGATACTAGAGCTACAAAAAAAAAAAAATCTTCTAAATTATTTTCTACCACCTGGAAAATGTGGATCCGGAATGATTAGCATGTTGAGCAGAGTAGTTTGATTGATCATGTAATCACTTAGACTAATGCCAGCTGGAGAAATGATCTGGGAACTTGTGGGGATGGAACAGAATTGAAGCCATGGGAGGATATATAATCCAGTTCTTAAAGCTATGTAACCTGGCCTAACCAAAAAACCCAAACCCATTGCTGTCAAGTCGATTCCAACTCAGAACGACCCTATAGGACAAAGTAGAACTGTCCCCATAGGGTTTCCAAGGAGCAGCTGGTGAATTCAAAAAACCAAAAATAACAAACCCACTGCCTTCGAGTCGATTACCAACTCATAGTGACCCTATAGGACAGAGTAGAGTTGCCCTTATAGAGTTTCCAAGGAGCGCCTGGTGGATTCCAACCACCGACCTTTTGGTTAGCAGCCATAGCTCTTAACTACTATGCCACCAGGGTTTCCGGTGAGTTCAAACTGCCGACCTTTTGATTAGCAGCTGAGCTCTTAACCACTGTGCCACCTCATTTAAACAGATGAATTTTACTAGAAAACTTTGGTTATTTTTTTTCGGCCATTAAAACACATTCTCCAATCAAAGGGAACACAACTTTGGCTTAATTTAGAGATGATTTAGATATATTGGTGAGCAGATGGAAGATTTTCATTACAAAACTCTTATATAAGGTTTCCATATCTATAGTCTATGCCTTGTTTCAGTCATGTATTTACTACATAACGAGTGTGGGCTACTGCTTTAATATGGAATTGTTTAGGTTTTGCATCACATAAGCAATTGCCTTCAGTGCCACAGAACTTCAGCACAGTAACGATAGCTATTGAACTGATCCCTTTACTGAACTGGAATGATTTCCAACAAAGTGATTAAAATAAACATGTAAATCAGAAATGTTTAACTGTCATCCTTGGACCCTTGAGGGCTGTCTATGGATGGGCTTCGGGGATCAAGGAACATCGATCAGTGGATCATGGCAAATTTGTTGTGTATGAATATTGTTTTCTGGGCAGAGATTTATCAGCTTCTATAAATGGTTATAAGTGGGTGTTATATAAGAAGCAGTGAGCATCCCCAGCCCCCAAACTTACCATTAGTACCTGAAATTCTATCATCGGTGGGTCATTCAAGTTAAGCATTCCTTTTCTCTAAAATCTTTTTTTTTAAGTAAAAATTACCCCCAGGAGAGACAACACATTTGGTCCCTGAAACTTCCATGAAGTGGTTCCCCTCATGACCTTTTCAGCCCCCACTTATACACAAACACACGCATACATGAATGAAACTATGAATTCCAGAAGGTTGTATAACCAAAAACCAAACCAAACCTGTTGCTGTCAATTCCGACTCATGGTGACCCTATAGGACAGAGTAGAACTGCCCCATAGAGTTTCCATGGAGTGCCTGGTGGATCTGAACTGCCAACCTTTTGGTTAGCAGCCGTAGCACTTAACCATTACACCACCAGGGTTTCCAGAAGGTTGTATACACAGGTCATAATTTGCAGAGCCAGTATTCAAACCCAGCCTATGCCTCCCTTGCTCTCTTTTAGCCCTAAACTAATGCCATGAAGCTCCACAGAATTAAGGAGAGACTTACTTTAATCAGGCGCAGTATTTCAGGGCAGTCTCGAGCCTCTGCAGGTCTTATCCTGAAAGAACTCATGCATAGTTGCTTCATGCTTGCTTGGCTCGTGCCTGGTTGTTTCACGCCTGGTTGGTTTGTGTCAGGTAAGCTTGTGCTTGGTTGGTTCATGCCTGATTGACTACTGCCCGGTTGGCTCGTGCCTGCTTGGCTCTTTCGTGGTTTGCTCCTAACTAGTTGGTTCATACCAGATAGGCTCGTGCTGGGTTGGCTTATGCCTGGTTGACTCATGCCTCGTTGGCTTGTGCCCAGTTGGTTCTTACCAGGTAGGCTCATGCCCTGTTGACTCGTGCCCAGTTGGCTTGTGCCTGATTTGTTCATAGCAGGTATGCTGGTGTCTCGTTGGCTCATGCTTCCTTGGTTGGTGCCTAGTTGGTTCATACCAGTTAGGCTTGTGGTTGGTTGAGTCATGCCTGGTTGGCTCATGCTTCCTTGGCTCCTGCCTGGTTGGTTCATACCAGTTAGGCTTGTGCTCATGGCTGATTGGCTCATGTTTCGTTGACATGTGCCTGGTTTGCTTGTGCCTGGTTGGTTCATACCAGTTAAGCTGGTGCCTGATTGGCCCATGCCTCGTTGGCTCATACCGGGTTGGTTCATACCAGGTAGACTTGTACCTAGTTGACTTAGGCCTGGTTGGCTCATGCTTCGTTGGCTTGTGCCTGGTTGGTTCATAGCAGTTAGGCTTGTGCTCATGCCTGCTTGGCTCATGCTTCGTTGACTCGTGCCTGGTTGGCTAGTGCCTGGTTGGTTCATACCAGTTAAGCTGGTGCCTGATGGGCCCATGCCTCGTTGGCTCCTACCGGGTTGGTTCATATCAGGTAGGCTTGTACCTGACCGACTCTTGCCTAGTTGGCTCGTGCTTCTTTGGCTTGTGCCTGGTTGATTCATACCAGTTAGGCCTGTGCTTGTGCCTAGTTGGCTCATGCTTTGTTGACTCATGCCTGGTTTGCTAGTGCCTGGTTGGTTCATACCAGGTAAGCTGGTGCCTGATTGGCTCATACCTCCTTGGCTCATACCTGGTTGGTTCATACCAGGTAGGCTTGTACCTGGTTGATTCATACCTGGTTGGCTCATCCTTTGTTGGCTCATGCCTGGTTGATTCATACTAGCTAGGTTTGTGCTTGGTTGGCTCATGCCTGGTTGGTTGATGCCTCCTTGGCTCGTGCCTGGTTGGTTCATACCATTTTGGCTTGTACTCGTGCCTGGTTGGCTCATGCCTCGTTGACTTGTGCCTGGTTGGTTTTTAACAGGTAGGCTGGTGCCTGGTTGGCTCATGCTTCCTTGGCTTATACCTGATTGGCTCATACCAGTTAGGCTTGTGCATGGTTGGCTCATGCCTGGCTGGTTCTTGCCTCGTTGGTTCATAACAGTTAAGTTTGTATTCACATCTGCTTGGCTCGTGCCTCGTTGGCTCGTGCTGTCTTGGTTCATAGCGGGTAGGCTTGTACCTGGTTGGCTCATTCTTTGTTGACTCATACCTGGTTGATTCATACTAGCTAGGTTTGTGCTTGGTTGGCTCATGCCTGGTTGATTCATACCATTTTGGCTTGTGCTCATGCCTGGTTGGCTCATGCCTCCTTGACTCATGCCGGGTTGACTTGTGCCTGGTTAGTTCGTTACAGGTAGGCTTGCATCCGGTTGGCTGGTGCTTGGTTGGTTCATGTGTGGTTGATTTGTGCCTGGTTGGCTAATGACTAGTTGGTTTATGGCTGATTAGCCAAGGACTAGCTGCCAAGGACTGGTTGGGAGAGGACTCGTCCGCCGATGGCAGATTGGCAGAGGACTGTTTGGCCAATGACTGTCTAGATAGAACAGGAGCCCTTAACTACAGTGCTGTGGTGTGCGGCTGTCGCCTCTTCCCGGGTGTTCTCAACTTGATCTACACTTCGAGATACCCTTCCTTCAAGGTGAGAATGGGAGGAAAAAAGGAGGGTTACCAGAAGAGGGTTATAGATGCTGGCGGTTTGCTAGAGTTGACCTCACCGGCAATCACAGCTACAAACTTGGCTGAGTTTCAGGTTGTCATCTGTCCTTTCCCTGCCAACAGGCTGTAAGTGAGGGGAAGAAGAAAATGACCCTGGGGGAGTATTACCGCCTTACACCCTTGCTCAGTGGTTGCCTCATAGTGATGAAGTCACAATGCCCCCGTATATACGCGCATACGTGCTCCCCCACGTGGCGAGGGAGGGGCAAGGCAGGGCCGGCTTGGCCACGACTTCACTTCCTCTTCTCAAGGAGTTTAAGATAGTAAAGTAAGACACTGGACAGAGTCTCAGAGTTTAGGCCTAAGAGAGCCGGCTGTTTTAAGGAACCAATTCAAAGACACTGGCTTCAACCTTTCCCGCTTTACCTCCGTCGCAGTCCTCAAATACTGACTTCCTATTTCTACCGTGATTTCCACTTATCACACCTTTCCCATACAGGTAGAAACTAGAATGGTTTACAGAGTTGTCCCGATGAGGTGCTGAAGTTAAAAATAAACATAACTACAGCAACCATTAACTGAGTTCTTATATGACGCAGGATCAGTGGGAAGCACTTTGCATACAGTATCTCTTTCAATCCACACAGCAACTTTATTATCCCCAATTGTGAGGAAACTGGCTCAAAAGAATTGGTAACCTGCCCAAGGCCTCGTAACAGTTGGAAGAGAGCCTGAATTCAGAACTAGGTCTATCCAACTCCATTTCTAGGCTTTTTACTGCCTCCTACTCAGACTCTGATCATTCTCCTCTCCTTATCTGTGTGATCATGTTGCCCGCTTCTCCTCCCCCCCCC